>NW_024881275.1:33143060-33353060 GCF_018691265.1 Tyto alba
GAAGGGCATGATCAGAGGAATCATTTCAGTGAAGTATAAGACCCCCTATAGGTATTACAGTGAGACATATATGTCTGATACAAAACTCATTAGTATACTGGTAGCAATGAGGAGAAGGCTTTTCTGCTTTCAGATACTACTGAGTTAGAAGCCATAGAACTATGTAGGAAGATGAGAGCGCAGGTCTGTCAAATATATATAGATGGTAAGCTCTTCAGGTAACATGCAAATCACAAAACTGGGATGAAGACCTGCATTTTAAACATCCCAAAACTTCACTATGTAGGTAGAAAACACTTATAAAAATTCAGATTTCAGTTCAGATTTTTAAACTCAACCAAGAGTCAAGCTCCTCTAAGAGCTGGGAAGTACCCATAACCCCAGTGATGACAAATACCATACACAAGTAAATGTAAGTTGTTGTTGATATTATCCTTCTGCAGCATTTCTCACCAGAGTGATTAGAACATGCTGTTTTGTCATGCTGCACATTGAATATTAAAAGTAATCCCAGTTATATTTGTGGCTACTACTTTAAAATATTTAACTTGTCTTGGACGTGTTCATAAAAAAAGGGCACAGGGTAAATGCAGACAAAATGTGATGTTCTCTGTGATACAACAGTGCTGCACACAAATTTGAAACAAGAGCTTGTATTGGGTTTGCATGAAAAAGTTTTGGTATCAGGGGACCTACAGGGATGGCTTCTGTGAGAAGATGTCAAGAGCTTCCCCTATATCCAACAGAGCCAGTGCCAGCCAGCTCCAAGACAGACCTGCTGGTGGCCAAAGCAAAGCCCATAAATGATGGTGGAAATGCCTCTGGGATAATGTATTTAAGAAGGGGAAAAACTGCTGTGCAATAGCAGCCGAAAGAGAGGAGTGAGAATATGTGAAAGAAACAACCCTACAGACACCAAGGTGAGTGAAGGAGGGGTGCAGGTGCTCCAGGCAGCAGAGAAGAGATTCCCCTGCAACACATGGGGAAGGCCATGGTGAGGAAGGTTGTGCCACCACAGACTATGGAGAACCACGGTGGAGCAGATCTCCACCTGTAGCCTATGGAGGACCCCATGCAAGACCAGGTGGATGCCCAAAGGAGGGTGTGACCCCATAGGATGCCCATACTGGAGCAGGCTCCTGGCAGGACCTGTGGCCCTGTGGATAGAGGAGCCCACGCTAGAGCAGGTTTGCTGGCAGGACTTGTGGCCCCGTGGGGGACCCACGCTGGAGCAGTGTGTTCCTGAAGGACTGCAGCCTGTGGGAGGGACCCACGCTGCAGCAGTTCATGAAGAGCTGAAGCTTGTGGGAAAGACTCACATTGGAGAAGTTGGTGGAGGACTACCTCCTGTGGGAAGGACCTCATGCTGGAGCAGGGGAATAATGTGAGGAAGGAGTGGCAGACACAACATCTGATAGACTGACAGCAATCCCCATTCCCTGTCCCCCTTCAACACTCAGGGAGAGGAAGTAGAGAAGTCAGGACTGGAATTGATCCTGGGAAGAAGGGAGAGGTGGGGAGAAGGTGTTTTAAGATTTGGTTTTATTTATCATTATCCTTCTCAGATTTGATTGGCAATAAATGAAATTATTTTTTACCTCAAGTCAAGTTTGTTTTGCTCATGATGGTAATTAGTGAATTATCTCTCCCTGTCCTTATCTCAACCCATGAGTTTTTAATTATATTTTTCTCTCCCCTGTCCAGGAAGGAAGGTGATAGAGCAGCTTTGGTGGGATCCTGGTGTCCTGCCAGGCTCAGTCCACCAGAGCGCTTGTTGTAGTGTAACAGCTTTGTGTAGGTGTCTGCCTCTCTTTTTTTTTTTTTTTTTTTTTTTCTTTTTTTTTTTCTTTTTTTTTTTTCTTTTTTTTTTTTTTTTTTCTTCCCCCTGAAAAAGGTATTGAAAAGAACACTTTTGACACTGCTGGCCTCAACTGACAGAGTTGCTATTTGGCTTCCCCTGTCAAAGAAGCTAGGTTCAGGTCATGCATATTTTGTATAATTGCAGATGGCTCCAGTCCAAAATGCTTGGAATCTTCTGTAATTGTTTTAGCTGTTCTGTGTTGGAGTTCACCACTTATACAAGGTGTGGAGAACTACACACCTAAAAGACATTTGGAAGAGCATAAGACAGACTGCTGTGTCATATAGAAGTTCACATAATCTAGTGCTATCACTGAAGGAAGCAGACTCTGACATGTACTTGAGTGATTTCTGAACAATTCTTATTATACTGGTATTTTTGGCCAGATCTCCACTAGTTGAAAGCAAGTGCCTTAGACAGCAGGGTCTCTTGGCCTCACCACTTTAACATATTAAAACTGTAAAATTTGCATCTAACCAGGGTGACAAACTAATAGAAGGTAGCTATAGCCAAGTACCATGTTTTAACCAGTTACAACTTAAACTTTAGTATTAATCAGTCCTATTTGCACTGTGTCTTTTTATGGCTTTCCAGATGACTAAGGTGTGGGAAGCCCTGATTAGCTGGATTTTCTGCTAATTCTAGATGAGCCAGAATTTGTAACTTTCTGGGCTGAGAGTAGTTCACGTTGTGTTGCTCACTGAGTCCCCCCTCTTTGTCTCTGCCTCAAACCCAACTCCAAATTTCAAAACTGTCTTGCAGCCATCTTCTCTTTTGCTCCTGGGTTGCTGTACTTCTGCCACCTCCTCCTCAGCTGGTAAATTACTTCCTGGAAGAGCATCTGCTCCCTCTCTTTGCTGGCCAGGAGCAGGGGAAGTGACTTAGCCATAGCCATACATGACACAGGGGGAGGAAGGCAGTTGATGAGAATGGTCATTCCCTGCATGGTATGAGTAGACCCTCACAGTCTGCTGCCTTCTGGCATACCATCAGGTCCGGAAGAGAAGGGTAATCAAGGCCTTACAGATTTTGCGAATGCTAAAGCAACAGACTAAATTAAGTCCACCTATCTACTTAATTTTTTTGTTCAGTTGTCATGACTACTTCCTTTGTTATCATCTCTCTTTGTAGTATATATTGTGACAGTCTGCCTGTTCCTTTATGCACTATGACAACTTTTTTTTTTTTTTTTCATGGAAAACCATAAAACAGTTAAGTATATTATTATTTTTTAAGGTTGAAATATTTATTATACTAACCTGCTGGTCATGTTAAAAGAAAAAAAAAAAGATCTGAATGTGAACAAACAACTGTTTCCATTGCTCTGGAAGTAGAAAAAACAAAAGCAGGAATAGAAGGCAATCCATGAATTTTATTTTGCGTGCTTATACTGACTTTGGGAGAAGGGTAAGAGAGAAAGATTTCAAGACTCACATGCTGCACCTGTCATTTCCAAGACTGCTTCTTCACCACCTGGTCCCCTGCACAATAATTTATCATCATATCAATTGGATTCATACTAACATCAGTTGCATCACTCAGATGATCTGCCTCATCTCATCAGCAGCCCTTGTGGATTCTGGAGACTAAAGGTTGCTATAAACTGTCCCAGTTTCCCCCTTATACAGGAGACACATATACCCAAGAGGTACCCTGGGGTCATTTTATACACTACCCTTCTTCCCTCTTCCCAGGGCTAACCTGCTGTCTCTGCTGGGGTGGTTGGAAAGGCTCACGGGAGCCAGCTTGCATTGCACCAAACCTGTATACATGGTATTTCTGTCATTCTTGCCCAAGAACTGCCTGACAGATGTGGAGTCAAGCACGTGGCACTGCATTTCTAAATTAGTCACAAAGATCCCTGCTGAATTTCAGTCTGACCTGAAAGCTCAAGAGCAACCATATGGCTGCCCTCCACAGCCGAGGTTACTGCCTTTGGACTCAGTTGACTCTTCAGATTTGAGTAGTCTAATTAAATCTGCCCACTTCTCCACACAGATAATTATCAGTCTTTCTATTACTCATGTTACTGCATAACATCCCCTCTCGATGACTTTATTCATTTCAGACAGGGACAGCAGGTGCCAGATGGCAAACTGATGCTGTGTGATACTCAGTATTTCTATCACTTGGTGCTTAGAGTTTCACCTTGCTCCTGTGTGTTAGCCTGATGGGGATGATTGCTTCGGTTCGCTCTAATAAGCTCTGGAGCATGGGAAGTGATAGTGTGTCATTGCTTTGGAGAAGCAGTTTAAAGGCAATGAACATTGTTACTGTCTATATAAAAAGGGACTGGCTGTAGCCTCTTAGACTTGTAAGGAACAGATTTTATGTCTGGCCTTTTATGTATCAGCTTTCTATTTCAGCAACTATATTAAGTGCTCTTTAGGTTAGGTTGCAATTTACTAAAAGAACACTGACTCAAGGTTTAATTATATAGGCCCGATTTTTTCCTTATAATGAAATTCAACACAAATAAGTGGTGTTCACTACTCACTAATGGTAGTAGCAGCTGTATAGAAAGCCACAGTGGCCACTGGAAGGTGCATTTTGCATTTATTTTCAGTGTACTTTGCAACCAAAGAGAATGTGTAGGGGTAAGTCTGTTTTCCTTCTGAAATTGTAAATTACATGAAAAAAAGAAAAAGAAAGAAATTGAAACATGAATAGACAAAGACTTTGTTTATTTATTGCCAGGAGAGACCCATTAGGATTCAGTGCTGTGTTTCCATGGCATCCCAGAGGCATAAACAGAAAATACAGGCTAATGCATTCAGTTAGAGATTTTAAAGTCTAATGCATGATCTAAATATATATCACATATGCCCACTATTTATTTATCTATTCTATACACTGCAGTGAGACAGAGAACTCACTAACTCGCTATGATCCATTTATGTATGTGATTCCTGCAGATGTTCAGTCCTTGTGGGGGGGATATATGTAGGCAGTGTCATTTGGTTGCCTTTCTGATTCCTCTCATTTCTCTCTATACCATTCTTCACTTCATTACTATTCTCATATCTGTAAGTATCTCTGTAGTATTTATGGTTAGGAAGCTCAAATCAAATTCAAAGATCCAGTCCTTCAGGACTAGATCCTGCTTAATCCCTTCCTTCTAGTGGGCTGCCTGTTTGTTGAGTGTTTCAATTTATGACTACAAATGTTAAGGCTTGTGCTGTGTCTCCCTCCTTGGTTTAAAAACTTTCTTTCCAAAACTGAACAAAAAGTCTAAGCAAGATTTTCCTTTCTTCCCTGAAACCCATCGTTTAGCTTCAGTGCATAGTTGTTATAAGAATGTATCTTACAACCAAAGTGTTATAAATGTTGGGGAGCTGACAGCACCTCCCCTGCCATCAGATTATGTGAGGTATGCGTGGAGCTTCTTGGTAATGTTGCAAGAAGGCTGGAATGGTATACCAGAGTGAAAGATTACCTTGGAGGGGTAATTTTAGGCTGTCTTTCCTGTGTGAGGTCTTCTGGTTTGTGAAATCACCTCCCAAGGGATGTGGTGTAGGTCCATTTCTGCTTGAGTAATTTAAAACTTTAGTAGATGGAGTGCCAGAGAATGCTTCATAAGGCTCTATCTGGACTTGTCAAACAAATAAATAAAACAGGACCCAATTGCACAGAAATGCTTTTGAATGGGGCTTTTCATTTGAATAAATGCCTTGATTCATAGTGGTTATCTGCAAGCATTTAGAGATTCTCTGGGTTTAGAAACAAAACATCTCCTCATGCCATTGTTCAATTCCTTGCAAGATCTTGCAACTTTTACTCAGAAGGTAGTGGCATAGATAACCTGCAGGCTGCATGAAAGGTTAAGACACAATCTGTGAGTAAACCATCACCTAAATATCATTTGTTCAAACCAGTAACTCCCCTTGTACCCTGGGGCCACAGTGATCCGCTATAGGTCTCTCATGGCATTCTGGGCTATCAGATCTGAGACTGGGGGGAGGTCAGACACACTGAATTCTCATTCAGATCAGGGCTTTCCTCCATCTGTGAGCCTGAAAGCTCTGGGGTCCCCAATCCTGAGATCAACCATGTCTCTCAAGAGTGTGGGGTGATCTACAGGCATCAGGAGAACTGATGGGAGAGCAGGAAGGTTTCTGGTGGAGATCTACCTAGCTTTTGGTAAGAGTTTGGCAAACATTAAATTTTTTGATCAAACAGCTGCTTTGAATGAAATGTCATCATGTTGGAAGTATCTCAACCACTGTTAATTTGTATTTTTAATGGCACCCTTCCTAAACACTGATTCACAGTGTTGTAAAGCTACAGAAGAGGAAATAGAGCTATTTTGCACTTTACTTACCTTTTCTGTTGGAAAGGGAAATGTCAGCTTCCTTGGAAAAATATAGTTTGGCAAGGAGCAGAACTAACTCAGGGTATTTTCTCAGGTGGCCTCTTTCTCATGAGATCAATACATTTGAGATGGGCATTGGAACAGATAATGGGGAACTGCTACACAAAGGAGGACAGAAAGAATAAAAAGAAAAAGGAGTTGGATGGTCACAGTGAGTACCAATGTAGTCTAGAGGATTTCTGCTTAAATCTTTGGGAGAAAAAAAATAGAGGTACATTTGTAAATGTTTTTTGGCATTCTTTTCTTGTATCAGAGGGAAAAAAAAAGGATTAAACTCAAAGGAAGAGCAAGGGAAAGACAAGTAGAAAAGGGTATGTGAGGAGGTAGGAGGGAAGGCAAATGAAGGAAGAACAATGTGAAAGGAGTTTTGTAAAAGAGGTGAAAAGTATCTGAAAGAAGTAAAAAACATCCATACCCTAGAACAGATCTTGCAATTCTTCATCACCAATTTTTCTCTTTATGTATAATAGTTTCAGAACAGAAACTGTTCTGACCAGATGTGATCTGACTTGATAATCTTTTATTTAAACAAAATTTATTATAAATAAATTGTGAATTGTTATAAATAATTAAAAATATTTAAATAAATATTCTATTAGAAATATTATTTATTTAAATATAAAAAATATTTCTTTTGGGTTTCTTTAGAAGACTGTTTTCTTTTTTAAGAGGTAGAATCTGAGGAGAAAGCACTGTACAATGTAAGGCATAGCCTGCACATGAAAAAAAGTGCTTCTGCAGCAGGCTGTTACAGAAAAAGGAACAGAAGTTTTCTTCTGTTTTGGAATCCAGCTGATAATCCAGACTGACCTTACGATTTGTATCATAAAGTACAAATTGTCTCCTTCTTAAATTAACAGGATTTAGCTTTGTTGGATTCTTGCATAATCTACTGCTGGATCAAGGGTGATCTCATAAACATCCAAAACAATACTGTTGAAATCAATTCCATATGTTCAACTTGCATTGCAAGGTTAAAGTTGCACAGTAAAAATATCACAAAAGGTGATCTTGTACAGCGACTTCCACTGAGATTTGTAACTGCAACCAAAAACTGAGGTTAGTATTCTGTTTCTGGACAGAGTTGTCAAAGGCAGCTCAGGAGAGAAGGCAGGAGCTTAAAACTAAACCTATTGACTTTTCTTGCAAAAGAAATGGAAGAGCTTCAAAAACAAGTTTCAGAGGAGCAGCAAAGTTGCATCAGAATTTCCCCCTGGGCTATCTGAAATCTTATAAAGCTACATACTGCACTGCTGAAAGCTAGAGTACTCTCACAGGACCAGCTGGGGTGTTTCCTGTTCCCAGGTAATACTGATAGTTCTGAGAAATGCCTGGGTTTATGTATAGACCCATGGACTGGAATATCAAAACCAGAATTACTGGATAAACTCAAGGGATGGTTGCAATGCATTGGGAGGTCTTCTTTGAAGCCATTTCAGAAAGTTGACATCTTGAAGGGATATACTATTCTGTGATTGATTCATTTGGTGGATCAGGCTGATGTAAAAGCCATGTACCTGGAAACACTTGACTTGACAATACTTCCAAGGCTCTGGAATTAGGAGATATTAACTTGTGCTACTTAATACTGCTAACACAGCTACTATTGCTGATACTAATATTACAGATAATGAAAACATTATCAGTTTGCCATGAACTGAATACTATGGGAATGCAGTAAGTCCTGGAAGGGTTTCTATAAAACAGCACCAGGAATAATATTGGGATCTGAAGAACAAATTTGGACTGTCTATGAGACCAACACTAAGCTCAAGCAAAGAGAGCTGGTGGCATGGACTGGAGATTGCTGGGTTTGAGGTGGCTGCTGCTAGTGGTCACAAATCAAATGGCCTCCCTCTCACTTCACATCTGGCAGTGAGAAACTGGTTGTCCAGAGATAAGCCCAGTTTCCCCATCTCTGTGGGTGCTGATCACCTCTGCTCACCCTTTGGACTGCTCATCACCGTCTGATTAGAGAGACCCTGGCCCATAGTACTTCAGATAAGACAGGTTCAATTTTGCTGACGGCTGTGGGACATCAGCTTTGCATTTCTGGAAGTTACTTGGTGTGACCTGTGAGAGGCTTTTTGCTGGGTATGGATTCAGGGTTCCAATTTTTTCTGACTCTGAAAATGTTGGAGAAATTGAAAAGATTAATTTAATTCTGATGTGCAAAAGTGAAAAAAGGTGGTGGCTGTATGGCTTCATTTCTAGCTTCAAATGTGTTGGCCCAGATCTCATTAAAAATAAGCTAGACATTTACATTTAAGGCAATTGTTTTAAATTATTTGAAATGGAAGTCAAGATTTAAGCACTCTAGAATAAAATCAAGATATGAACTTGTCAAATATTTGTGATACAAAGCTAATACTTTTTACATTATTTTTACGACTTTCTTGAAATAAGTGGACAACAGAGAAGCAGATCAAAACATTTTGTATCTTTATACTGTCTTAATGGTGGTGACTACGATATTTTCATTGCCTTTTGAAGAGAAATGAACCATTACTAATATCTGCCTATTAAAACATACTATGTAGGCTGGTTATCGTTTCAAATTATAAGTACTATGTATTATGTCTTGTTAAATTTAAACACTCAACTACTTATACACAAGACAATGGAAATTTTGTATTTTTAAACTTTGAAATTATTTCTCTAAAGATCATTTTGTGTCACTTATTGCTACAAATCAGATATTTAAAACACATAAATCAAGGAAAAATACACAATATGTTTAGGTTTAAGGACATAAAATTATTAAAGATTCTTATCTCGTGTCCTAGCTTTTGGATTTCTCTTCTGTTCATATAGAAGATCAGAAAGGGACATGAATGTGTCCCAATTCTCTGATTTATCACAATTGTACTAATTTTTGCCTGGACTAGTGTTAAGTTTCTTCATAGTAGCTTGTATTTGTTTATGATTTGGAATTGTAATTAAAACACTGTTGATAACATAGGGATGTTTTAATTGTTGCAGGGTAGTGTTTACACAGTATCAAGGCCTTTTCTTCTCACACCACCCTGCCAGCAAGTATGCAGGGGAGTACACACGGAGTTGGGAGGGGACACGGCCAGGACAACTGACCCCAAGTGACAAAAGGGATATCCCAGAACATATGACGCCATCCTCAGCAGTAAAACTAGGGGGTGGATGTTGACAGGGGCTGATGTTGCTCAGGTACTTGCTGGGCATCAGTTTGTAGGTGGTAAGCAATTGTTTTCCTTTACATCATTTTTTGTGTGGGTGTTTTTTGTTTTGTTTTGTTTTTAAAATGTTTGTTTTTCCATCTCTTCTTCCACCTCTCCCCCTCCCCTTTAAAAAATTATTAATCTGTCTTTAACTCAACCCATGAGTTTTTGCACTTCTACCTCCTGATTCTTCCTCCCATCCCACTGAGGAAGGGAGTGACAGAGTGGTGGTGTGGTGCTCAGCTGCCTACAGGTGTTAAACCACAACAGCAATGCACCTCATTGCCGGGTCCTCTATAGAGTGAACAAACTGGTTGCCTATGGGACACTATGGTGATCTCTCAGCGAAAGCAGCAAGGATTAAATTTCACCAGGTTTGTCTCTGTCTATCCTACAGAAGTTATATTGTCATTTGTATACTATCATACATCATATCATGCTACATTGCACTCCTAAGTGACCTCACCTGACCTCAGGCAAATACCCCAGAGCACACAACACCTACCGTCAACATGATAATATAAAAACCTCATTCTGATAACTGTGCTGTACTATTTCAGGCACAGTATGATGAATAATAAAAAAAAAAAAAGGTCATAGATAAAATCCCAGTGGTGACTTAAAAGCACAGAGCTGAGTGCTGAGGAGAGCTGGGCCAAGCCCTGTGCACTGTGTGGGCCTGAACCGTCAACCGTAAAGAGATTTAGCTCCAAAAAAAGACATTTGCCATTCTCTACCATTTGAACTGGGAACAGGACATAATATTCTCCACCAGAAAAAATCCAGTGGTGTAGACTCAGCCTTAATGTTTGTTGTTGTTATTCAATTACAATGGAAAAAAAAAAGTTCTGTTGCTTAGTATATTTTTTCTTATGCTGATAAACATTTTAAATTCATTTAAGTGTGTAACTGCAGACAGCACAACTGTAGTCCAAATATACAAATTGGGCAATGTTTCTGTAATCATTCGACTTTGACCATCATATTGAAATACCTGTATTTATTCATTACAGTGCTAAGTAATTTTGGACTCCATTCATAACTTTGTTTTATAGCACAGACATTTAAATGACCATATTGCTTAGTATCTATAAATCTGGACTTTTTAGTATTTTTACCCTCTTAACAGATTTATGAGGCAGGAAACTACTGTCCCCATTATTTCACTGGAGGAGACAACGTGTTTTTGGAGTTTGCTGAAATCCTGAAAAATGTAGGATTTATGTGTAAGTTTCTGAGTGTCGTGGTTTGAGCCTGTTCGGCAGCTAAACACCACACAGCCACTCACTCCACCTTCTCTTCTGGCAATGAGAAGAGATGTATGAGCCAGGCTTGGAATTTGTGATAGGACTGGGAGGGGCAGATCCCCCATTATGGTCATGGGCAAAACGCAGACTCATTAGGGGAAGACAAAAAAGAACATACATTTATTACAGACACTAACAACACTTAACAGAGTAGGACAGTGAGAAGCATTGCCAATCTTAAGAACACCTTCCCCCCACCCCTCCCTTCTTCATGGGCTCAGCTCTGCTCCCGATATCTCTACCTCCTCCCCCAGTGGTGCAGGGGCAGGGAATGGGGGGTGCAGTCAGTGCTGCCGCTTCTTCCATCTTCATTGGGAGGAGCTTCTGGAACTTCTCCTCCTGCTGCAACTCCTCCCTACAAGTCCAACTCCTCCTCACCATGTCCCTTCTTAAATACGTTATCACAGAGGCGCAGCTGATTGGCTCAGTTTTGGTGCAGAGGTGGAGCTGACGTGGAGCTGGGGGAGCTTTGAGAAGCTTCTCACAGGGGACCACCCCTATAGCCCCTTCCCCTGCCACCAAAAAACCCCACCACTCGCTCAAACCCAGGACATTGAATTAAGACAAGGTGAAACACAGGAGTTACTACATGCTAGGGTTATTTCAGACATCCAAATCCAGGTGCAAAGAGTATTGTGGAAAAGATGCAGATAAGAGCATGTTGAATCTCAAACAAAATAACCCCTTAACTTTCACACACTGGAAAGAAGTAAAAGGTTGTTTAACAGTTCTAATTGCCCCTCTGGAGTACCACTAATTGGTATTTTCTGCCCAAGGAAGTTAAGCTTCAGCTGGTGTTAAGTAGTGTAGCTTCACTGATGGCATTGGAGTTAGAATGGTTCACATCTATAGAAAATCCAGTGGTCTTTGCATGAATCAGTGCAATATTGTTTGGCCTAGTGAACATTTAGTCCCTTTCAGTAGAGTATAAACTTCAGTTCAGAGGTTAGAAGAAAAGAAAAGAAGAGAGATAACCAAGTCAAAGTCTGAATGGGTGAAATAATCCATTATTTTTGTGCCTAATGGCAGTTTCAAACTGTGGAATATTTCACCGATTCGATACTTGTTTGTTTATATCACCTTGTTTTTTTGAATTGCACATTTATGCATTACATTAACATTTCATGTGCTGCACACTGCATTTCATGGTGACACTAAAAATTAAATCCTACTACACTAAGCCCTGGATCAGACAACAAAGAAAAGTGTTAGAGAGAAGTATTCTTAAAACATTGCATTGTTAGGCAGCAACATGAAGAGCTTTTTTTTTTTTTTTTGGATATGTGTTTACAAAATATTTCTGTCTTTCATTGTTTACTACATTAATTTTGTATTTTAGATGAAAAATTTAAATCCAAACAAATATTTTAAAATAAATGACATTTGTGGAGTGCTTGAAAGTTGCCGCTTGACAGCATACTGTGCACTCATTGGATATATAACAATATTGGCAGCAGGGTGAGCTTATTCACTCTTTGGAATATGGAGTTGGGGGACACTAAGATTGGGTGCATGAGGCGAGACATCAGGAGAGGGAGCCCTTCACTTAGTAACTGGCTGTGTGACTGAGCATGGTCCCTTTTCAAGGGCTCAGGTGCCATTCCGTAGCTCCAGACACGTAATTTGCTGTATCCTCAGCATTGGCTATGTCAAATGATGGAAAGGGTAGCAGCACCCTTGTCTTGAAGATGACTTGTTGCTGCTTCCTTCTTCAGGGACCACTGGTAAATACTTGGCAAAAACATGGGCCCTATGTACCTGTTTTAAAACATAAGTGCACTTTGTGTCTGTTTCTGACTAAGGAGGGGAATGAGGCCAGTGATTAGGCCAGCTGGAGACAGATGACATTGCCTGCACATCATGATGTGTCAGAGGACAGACTGTCTTGCCCAAAGGATTTGGGCACACTCTTCCTTGGGTCTGGTCAACCCCACCTGTTCACAAAGAGTGACTGGAACCTGGGCAGTGGCAGTTTGTGTGCTCAATGTGCCCCTGACTTTATCTGTGAGCTTTTTCTACCATTTGGGCAATACTGTACGCTCTGCTGCTGTGAGGAGAGCCCCTCTGGAGGGATGGTGATGGGAAATGACAGTGGGGGTGAGGATGGAGAAGACCGAGAAGAGGCTGATGATGGAGAAGATAGGATGGACAGGGAAAGTCTGGTGCTGCCCAGAACTCCTTTGATAGATGGCAGCAGCAGCAGGAAGGGCTGTAAAGATACAAGGTGACACCAGGTGTGTTGGACCACAAGAATTTCCCATCCTCCACTGTCAGTTTTTACTCACACTCCAAGAAGTTATGTACAACACAACCCTGAAACTTCCCAAAGAGAGAAACAATGTGTTTTATCTTGAACCTGAAATTGTGCATTAGCCATGATGCATTTGAAATGTTATGGCTATCTTGGATCCCTCCCATTAGGATGATGAAGAGCAGGAACATTCCTTTGGCCATGGTGAATTGTGGCCATATTTCTGTCCCAGGTGCGTTAAAGCCCAGGGTTTTTATTCTGAGAACTTGGTGATCTTTCCCAGGGGGAATGAAATATCTTTGAATTTTGCTTTCAGAAGTACAGATTCTTCAGTGGTTTTTGTGTGGCTGCAGTTTAATGAATTTCTTGAATTTCTTTGTCTTCACTGTTTTCAACCTAGGACCCACTGCATTGGAAAGCATCTCAGTTCATTCAATTTTAACATATAGTTGTTGTCTGCTTTTAGAAAGGTGTCATACTTACTATACACAATTGATAATCAAAGGGATTTAGCCTCTGTGAAAAGTCAGAGGAGCTATCCTGTGCTTCCGACACTGCGTGGTCAGAACTTGAATGAACTCCTGCACTGCATGTATTCCTGGTGTTGCTGTCCTAAAGTTATATGCTGGCCCCAGGTTTGTTCAGCACATTTATTGTAAAGAGAAATGTTTCTTTAAAACAGAACCTGCTGTGCTTCATCATGTAATTTGTGTTTCATTGCATGATACTGGTACATATCAGACATCTAACAGCTGAAGTGTCTTGTAGGAGTGGGTAACAATATCACTGTCTGCACATCCAGTTCCTGGGGGTTTTGAAATTGTACTAACATTTTCTCTTCTGTGAGAGAAATGGTCTAACCTTGTGAACTCTGCAAGTCTAAATGCACAAGTGTTTTTACTTACTACAGGTTTGCCAACTTTACAGGGAGCCCAGGTGTCTGTGGTGCAAGCAAGAAAATAACCCTGATGCAATAGGAGAAAAAATTACCTTATCCACAAAAAGCCATGTAGCAATTATTATGCTGTTTTCCAAATGAGATTTCTGAGATGCTTCTAGCTTTGTCCTATGTCAGGCTATGTCGTTTCATATAATACTGCCAGTTCCTTATTTTCCCTTTTTATCCTTGAAGAGAGATTGTTCACAAGTATTACTCTACTTTATTGTCCAGAAATATCAGCTATGATTAATACTCTGCCTTGGACAGTACATCATATTTTCCCTTTGGGACACCAAGTGCAGTGTCCTTTCATACACCTTTCCATCCTGACAAACAGGTTCAGCTATATTGTGTTTACACAAGGACATATTTTCTGATGTCTACTGTCTGCATGCCTTATCAGATTGGACTGCAGTATCTAAGGCTTGAGATAAATCCAGGCTAAGCAATACATGCCTATATGACTATTGAAAACTGGAATTTTAGAACCTATGTTGCATTATACTAGTTCGTAGCTCACTATGAAGTAAAAGCAAACCATGAACCAAATAAAATCTGGATCTGAGTTCACAAGATAAAATATATAACAGACTGTTGTTAAAGAAGGAATTCTAATACTGAAGACATAAAGCAGGATTAACCATCACTAGCAAACTGAAAAAATTCTTCCTTCACCTGTGGAGACCCTTTGCTAATTTAAGGGCTGCTTTCTCTTTCATTTTTCTGGCTGTGTTAAATGTCTCCTTTCCTCACTAAGTGATGCAATATGTATGAAAATGACCAAAGATTGAAGAAATTATTGAGTTTTATTCTGCCAGGAATTAAACTGTTGCAGGGGGATGAAGGTGTTTCAAGTGAGAAGAAGGAGAGAAACGAAGGAAGGGAGGACAGGAGGATGGAAGGAAGGGAGGAAGGGAGGAAGGGAGGAAGGGAGGAAGGGAGGGAGGGAGGAAGGGAGGAAGGGAGGAAGGGAGGAAGGGAGGAAGGGAGGGAGGGAGGGAGGGAGGGAGGGAGGAAGGGAGGAAGGGAGGAAGGGAGGAAGGGAGGAAGGGAGGAAGGGAGGAAGGGAGGAAGGGAGGAAGGAAGGAAGGAAGGAAGGAAGGAAGGAAGGAAGGAAGGAAGGAAGGAAGGAAGGAAGGGAGGAAGGGAGGAAGGGAGGAAGGGAGGAAGGGAGGAAGGGAGGAAGGGAGGAAGGGAGGAAGGGAGGAAGGGAGGAAGGGAGGAAGGGAGGGAGGGAGGGAGGGAGGGAGGGAGGGAGGGAGGGAGGGAGGGAGGGAGGGAGGGAGGGAGGGAGGGAGGGAGGGAGGGAGCCATTTTGAATACCTTTGTATGCCAAGCATTATGTTTAGATGCCAGTTTCAGTAAGAAAATGCCTTGACTGACTGACAGTAAATCATATACACCTGAAATACTGTATTTCTAGCAGACATTACAAGCATATAGGACAAACAATTATATGTATGTGTGCATGTGTGTGTATGTCTACCTTTAGTTACAAAATCTAAAGCTATGTGTCTCTCTGGTTCATTTAATTACATGACTGTCAGGGCTCAGCTCTGCTATTTGTGGAATTATTTTATATACCATGTGTGAAACAGCATGTGTTGCATATCCATCAGCTCTGTGTATGGAACTCACTGGGCTCACTTAAATGCTGTTTGCTAAGGTCCTCTTACACAATTACTGCTTATAAATCTGAAAGCTTGTATTTTAGCAGCTGCCATTCTTACCTGTCTCCTCTGATTAATTACTTTGAAGAAATTCTCTGGCTCAGGAGACCTCTGGTAGACAACTTTTAACAATAGGTTGCTCATACATCAACATGCTTGTGTCTGCTCACCATGTTTAGCTTCAATTTCAGAGAATACCTTCTCCTTCAGATGAGCAGGTAACATCTGTTCCCAAGGACATATATAAAAGCATAAAGCATTTTTCTGTAGCTGTTTACATTACTTTTCTGTAGAGGTTCTTTTTTTGTTGTTGTATGAACAATGATGATTAAGCATGAGACCTTCTTTCCTCTTAACCACCTCAGTGTCCTCAACAGACCTCTGCTACTTGTGCTCATACTGTGATTTTCTTCTATGCCTGAGAGCTTTTTAAACACTCTTTCTATCTTCTCCAGTTTGGTGGCACTTTTCCTGGGTCTCAGACTTGTCTGAGTTAAACTGATGGCTCTTAGGGTCATTTTTATCTTACTGTTAGTCTGCCTATCTGTTCTGCAAAGTACATTTAATGGAAAAGCTAAATTGTTATCAAATGCAACCACACAATGACTGTAGATAGCTGGGAGTTCTGCCCGCAATTGCTGCATATGTGACATGTTGTACATGCAAATGATATGTATGAAGTTTATCCTTTTGAAAACTCTGGGTGTAATTCCCTGTTTAACTAGACACCAGCATCTTCTTCTGTACTTGATGAGATTTCTATATTGCAATCATATTCTATTTTTAAGCAAGACAGAAGATAGGATGAAGATATTTGGAAACTGACCTAAAGCATTACATGGATTCAAGACTTGAAAATGTTATCTGGACACACTTTGTAAGCAGGTAATTAGCCAGTTGTTTAATCATGCACCTTGATGTGGAAATGTGTTTATAGAACTTTGATGTTTAAACATTTAAAAGTGAATCATTATTCTGGTTTTGTTGTTGTTGTTGTTTTTGTCTGTTTTCGGTTTTGTTTGATTGTTTTTATTTATTTATTTTTTTTAAATGCTATTGTTTACTTTAGTTTGTTTGCAAATATTACTTTGGAAATGAAAGCCTTTTTACACAGCTTAAATTGTTTATCTCTTTATTTCTAGAGCTATATCTACTTAACTTTCAAATAGCCAAAACTCCTTTTAAATGCATGAAATAAATAAAAAATAACCAACCAACCAACTAACAAACACCCCCCCGATTTACTCCTCAATTAAGAATTTGTTTGCCCAGTTGCAGGCTGGAGTGAATTTTTACAGTTCAGATATAAACTGCTGAAAATCTGTTTTTTTTTTTTTTTTAATGGAAATGCTGACAGACCTTTAGTTGTAGTGGTGTTCATGAGAGATAATAAAAGTCATAACACAAATCTCTAAATCTTGTAAGTCATATGTTTCTCTCTGTCCTCCAGGAGTGATGTTCAACATAGGGTAGCAGCTGCAATGGTATGATTGAAGTATAAATCTCAGAAAACTTGGAAAACAAAAGATTCATGCAATTTTTGACCAATATGAGTGGGAGGTCTCTTAATGTCTCAATTACCTTTCCCATTCAGTAGCAAAATAGCTAATTACCTGGTGCAAATTGGTAATAATTGTTGCTGTTCATTCACATATGTATTCCGGTGGCTTACTGAGAAGACTGGAGGCTTGAACCAAAACTCATGGGACCACATGGAAAGACTTTCCTTGGCATCATGAGGCCCTCCTTGGCATCACACATCACATATGTAGCCTACTGCCAGTTTGGTTTGACAACATTAGCTGAAGGAGGAACTGCTCTGGGTCGATTGAGTGCTTCCCTTGAGTACAAGATTAAAATCTCAGGTAATTTTCCTACATGCAGTCCAGAAGGAGCTGGCTCTGCCTGTGGACTTGGATCCTTTAAAGAAGAACAGAGAAGTACAGATGCACAAGAACATGCATATGTACAGGAACATGCATCTGAGAAGCACTGGCGTAGGAATTGTCCATCTCTAGGAGATGCCCGGGAAAGTTGTGGTCCTGGTGCCCCTAGCTAGGTATAAATCTGTGCCAGAGTGGAAAACAAGCTCTTGGGACTATTGTGTGCCCTCTGCCCTCATCACAGCCCTTGGAAAAATGATTGCAATAGCAACCTGGGCGTTTATGGGAAACAGGGACCTGGACTTCTAATACTTCACTTCACATGTGTGGTCCCTGCTTGGCAACACTGAAGGGAGGTCTAATAATAATACAGAAGTTTTATGTTATTTTTCTTTGTAGTTTTAAAAGTATATATATATATATTTCTTTTTTTTTTTTTTTTTTTTGCAGATGGGAAATGTTTTCCAACTGATTCTGCAAATTCCCAGTTCTGTGAATGCTTATCTTGTCAGACTTGTTTCCCTTTCATTTAGAAGATTATGAAGTCCTAGCTGTGATATGGAAAATAAACCTTCTTGTACTGACTTTAGTAAACTTCATTCTTACCACTTTTCTTTATGTCTCACATTGCCATAATATATGCAAAATGCTTAGCTACTCAAAACATCTTTACAGGTCATTTTCCTCCCATAATAGCCAAATCAGCAGCAAAAGCACTTCATGGTTTAAATGTACTGACAGAAGAACTCTGACTGTAGAAATATGTACTATATAATAACTTCCATAGTCACAAAGGCTCGGGTTTTTCACATGAGCAGAGATTTTTTCCTCTCCCTCAGTTATTCTGTATAAATGCGGGCAAGAGACAGTTTTTGACTCTGCACTACCAAGTGCCCTTGACCTAATGGCATTATTGATTTTTCACTACTGTCAGTATTTATATTGGTCTATGAGGATAAACCATGCTAGTGGTCTCCTTCAGCTATTAATTGTGATCTATATAATAAGTGTGCAGGAAGCCCTTTAAAGAACAGCATTCAAATAAATGTTCACATACATGTAGTAATAGTCACCTGAGGAGAAGGGGATATGTGTGCATATCATCTGCAGTGGCTGAGGAAATGATTTCGATACATCACCCCATCACTTCATCTTTTTGTGTATTTAGGAATAGATTTTCATTTGGACTACGTCTCCTATATACTCTGACAGGGAGTAGAGGGACATTTAAATGACATCCTTTATGAACAGAGGTGAAAAGGATTTTATCATAAATAAGGATTAGAATTTTAGGGTAGTGTTTAATTCAGTGTGAGAAGATGCTACATAAGTAATTTTAAACCAGAAAGCTATACAAATATAGGCTCTATTTGTTATGTAACTGACAAGGCTGATGGCAGAAATTGGGCCACTTTTAATGTTTAGTTACTGTGCAATCACTGATCATGAGAATAAACCTTGTGTGGTTTCCAATAACATCAAAACTAATAAATTATGGTGGGGTAGGCTCTTGGCTGCTCTAAAGGGTCATCTCTAGTGAAGTCATATAGATATACTTAATAGCCCTTCTAAGAATGACCTTTACCCAGATGTTTTAGTATTTTTTTATAAAAAGTCTATTAGGAACTACATTTTTGTAGGAGATACCTCGGGGAGCTGTAATAAGCTAAAGTGAAGGGTCCTTGTGGCTATTTTTTGTATGTCAAATATTTTTTTAGCTTATTGAAATGCGCTGCAGTATTATTCTCTTCGAAGAAGGCATACTTTGGCATAAATAAATGAGTTTTAGACCTGTAGATGAGATTTACAGTAGTAGCCAGATATGAAGTTCAAATAAGCTGCAAAAGGGTAAATAAAACCTTACTGTACTTCTGCATGGTGCCATACAATGCCAGTAGGATCTTTGGACCCCATAGTAGTCTAGAGTATTTGTACTGGGTTAATTAGTTCTATCTGTACTTATCCTTTTAATTATCTGTCCTGCTTCTGGGACGCTAGCAAATACCTCTGAATAGCCCTTCACTGTGCTGCATAGAAAGATGAGCTTGTTCAGAGGCAGTTCAGTATCTTTACACCACACTTAATTGCACGATTTGTAATAAACTCTAACAGGCTCTGCATTTGTTGACTAGAAGTCAAGGGGAGTTATGTTCCTTATAACATATACAAGTATGATTCTAGATTGAGATGAGGATGTATGCTATGGATATTTTATGAGGTGTGAAGACCTCAGAAATTTCAAAATCCTCTGGAGTTCAGCAATTAGAGTTTATTGGCATCTCTAACATCTTGATAGTATTGCAAATATTGGTCCTAGGTGCCCAAATAATTTTTTTTTTGTGAAAGAAAAAAATCTTCATGGTTCTTTGGACAGTTTTATCATTTGTCTTCCAAGGAAAAACAAAAACATGTAATACAAATGTGTTTCTTGAATCTATTGTTTTAGTAAATAGTTTTTCTGACTAAATGTATGCTCAAAGTGGTTGATTAGCTGAATATTGGCACCTTTTTATATGACCTGTAGTAGTCATGCAGGTGCTGGGATTCTCCTTTCTGGCACCAATCTGAACTGCACACTGCAATATACTTAACTTGTAACTCTATGTCATACTCAAGTGATCAGATTTAGCTTATGTCTTGATGACTTTGTAGACATGTCATACAATATAATATAATTTTATTTTTCTGTTTTATCTATTAGGTTTGTATTTACCATTTGCTGATCCGGTCTCTATCTTGATACACAAATGATTTTGTGGACAATCAGCAAATTAAGAAAACATTGATTCTGCTTTATTTTTTTTATTTTATCCACTATTATATGTTTTTTGAATGTATGTATACTTTTTCTATTGAAATGGAAACATTTCCTCCTGCCCCCAGCATTGATATAGGTTAACTATCCAGATTTATGCTTGTAAGAATGGCAATTTTACAGAACATATCCAGTGTGTGGTCAAATCTACAGCCTGTCATTTTATATCATTCTGCCAGTAGAAAGTCTCTCCCTCCAATACTTATCCACACATTTTATTAAAGGATTCATCTAAGTGATACAGGTGTGACTCCTCTGTGACAATCTAAAGTTCACTAATCTTACGTTACAGAGGTGAGGGAACATGGAAAATGAGATACTTTGCAAGTATGTGTATTGTGATTTGAATCCAGAATTGGAAAACTGACCCATTTAGATGTTTTCACTTGCCAATAAATGACATTTTATTTCCCAACACTGCAACATATCAGTTTCTCTGATTCTTACTGATACTTACTAAATGAATGAAATAAAATTTAACAGAGGCAGTTCCTGAGGTTAGCAGACAGGTGCTGCTACATTCCCGCTGCTTTGCAATCAGCTACATGCTGCAATGTTAAATTCAGATCTTTTAACACACAAGGCCTAATTCTGATCTTCTTTACCTTCCTTTTTTCCACTCTGCTTTCTTACTTTCTTAATTTCCAACACCTTTCACACAGCTTTTCTTCCACAATATTTCCTTTGGCACGTCCTTCCTTCTTCAGTCAGTCCACAGAGCTGCTCACTGAAATTTCCCCCAAACAACCATTTATTTGTTGTTGTGGAGAAACCAGCTAACTAAATGATCTATTTATTTTAGGATCCTACTGTTCAGTTCACATAGAAGAGGGGAAGAAAATTGTTTGGTAGATAGACAGGGAGTAAGTGAGCTCAAACTGATAGCAAAATACATGACAAGGAATGTGGGAACAAGACAGTAGGTGTTGAATAGTTATGGAGAGAATGAAGAATAATAAGCAAGGAGTTTTAACTCATAAAATTGTGAGCAAGTGTGCTGGGTTTGTGTATGTGGCAGTGGTTTTTGGTAGCTGGTGTAGGGGCTACAGTGGTGACCCCTGTGAAAAGATTCTTGAAGCTCCTCTAGCTCCAAGTTGGTCCCACCTCTGGCCAGGGCCGAGCCAGTTAGAGATGGTGGCTGCATCTCTGTGATAACATATATTTAGGAAGGGGAACCCGAGGAGAGGAGTGGGAGTTGTGAGACAGAATTGCGAGCACACTTATGAGAACACTGAGGTCAATGGAAGGAAGGAGGAAGTGGGGGGAGATGCACTGATGCAGAGCTCTTCTATCCCTTGATGAGATGGCGGGGATACCCCCCTTGCCACCCAGGGAGGACACCATTGGAACATATGCCCACCTACAGCCTGTAGAGGACCCCACATCAGAGCAGGTCATTGCACCCGAAGAAAGCTGGGACTCTAGGGGAAGAAGTCCCTGCTGTTTTAGTTCAGTGCTGGGAGGACTGCAACAGAAAGGGATGACTGACGCTGAAACAGCTTGGGAACAGCTTCAGACCATGGGAAGGACTCACACTAAGGAGAGTTCATGTAGGACTGTCTCCCATGATAAGGACACCACTCTGGAGCAGGGGAGAATGTGAGGAGTCCTCCCTCTGAGGAGGAAGGAGCAGTGGACTGACTGCACCCCCATTCCCTCCTCCCTAGATGGGAGGAGGTAGAGATATCAGGAGCAGAGTTGAGCCTGGGAAGAAGGGAGGGGTGGGGGAAGGTGTTTTCAAAATGTGGTAATGCTTCTCACTGTCTTACTCTTTCTGCTAAGTGTTGTTTTTGTTAGTGTCTGAATTACACTGATGTTTTGACATGACCATAATGGGTGAGACTTGTGTCCTTATCTCCCCATCCTTATCTCAGTTCCTGAGCCCTTTGTTTTATTTTCTCCTTTCAATTCCTGAGGGGGAAGGGGTGAGTGAGCAGCTGCATGGCTCAAACCAAAACAGCAAGGAAAGACATTTTATTTGCCATCAAACTGGTCTTTCTATGTGGTGTTTTTATCCTTTCCACCTTCTATATATCTTAATTTTCTTTTTTTTTTTTTTTTTTTTGAAGAAAGAGCTCTTCAGTTTTGATATCTGAGAAACAGCTCACATTTTGAGACATGGTGCATCCTAAATGCTGTAACTCTAAATGAGAGCAGAATACCATCCAAAGTCACATCTCTGTCTCATCTGAAGTTTTAAAATGTAGTGGACTCTATAGGCTTTAGGCAATCTTATTTTATAGTGCTGTGTATAACTAGTGGCTGCTTTTGTCCAACAGAAAGGATCTTTTTTCTGCTTTTGAAATCTAGAAGTTATTTTTTTTGTTTTAAAGTACCTGTTAAGCTTTTTCAGAAGTGAGCGACATAATTCAGAATGGGATCTGTGGTTGGCAGATCCCACTGAATCCTGAAGAACTGCAATTCTTGCTAAATTCTCCTCTACTCTCAGAATCAGTGTAACAGCAAGTTAACTATCTAACACCATGGTCATTTGTTTTACTTCTCAGTTTATTACAACATTTGTGAATCCACTTGTATCCATTCTCTGTTAGACATTTGCAAAGTTTTGTTTTGTTCTGTTCTACCTTATAGACTTCTGAAGTAATTTGTGAAACAATCTGTCACCCTCAAGAAAAGCATTCCAGGGCTGGAACTTCCAAATTCACTCAGGAACTAATACGATGTATGTCTATGTTTGTATTTATAATGCACTGGGACTGTGTGCCAATATTGGGTAACTGCATGTATAAATGATTAGATATGTGTTTAAATCCCAGCTAGAGAAAATGTTGATATGTGTATGTTAATGTTATGCTCTAAAATCCCCATTTCCCTCAGTTATATCAAATGCAATGACTTGTATTTTGCACATTACTGGAAAGGTTACTGGGGGTGATGGTGATGAAAATGACTCAAATGTCCTATTATGCATAGGCAACCAGTTTCTGCTGCATTTCTGGAATAATCTTTTGACTCATGGAAGATGATTACTGAAGCCAAAAGAAGTTCTGTCAAGGATGGCTCCTACCCCTTGCTGAATCATTGGATAATGCCCTCAGAAGACAGAGTATCATCACCTTTATTTCTTTCAACCACAAATTTGCCAAGGCATCTTCAACCATGAAGAGAGTTTGCTAAAAGAGCTTTTATTCTCTCTAGTTCCCAAAACAGAGCAATTTAACCCAATGCAATTCCACCTACTACACAGTCTCCCTTACAGTCTCATGCAATGTCTCCACCCAGGTGAATATGACTCTCTGCAACCTGCTATCTCCCATCTGCAAAAGGATGTCCCTGTGTTGTTAATGTAAGTCAAATACTCTAACCCCTAAACTCCGGTCTCTCTCCTACCCCCCTGCAAACTTCTTAAGCCTGGAAACACTGGTCATGTGTAGATCTAGCTAGTTCTTATATCTAAAGTAACTAGACTTGTGCAAGTACAAAATAAATGACAGAAAGTGTGATGCTAAGCAAGTATGAGCTATGACGTATTTCTTGTGAATTATCACCTGGCATACTTGAATAATGTTGGACATATGGTATTTTTGTGCCTAGTGTGAGTTGTGCATAGCTCCGTGACATACTATACACTTAATTTGAACCCAAATATTTCCCACTGAGTATTTTTGAATGTTTTATTTTTTATTAAATATCAAATTGAAACATTAACACCAATAAGAACAAAACTAATTATTCTCAGCTTCCAACCAATCTTGACTTTAGAGATGCCTTTTTTAATCAGAAAACCTTGAAAAGCCAGACATGAAAATGAGCATCTTCCTCACCAGACTAACAAATGTGTGAAATTTCATAGAAATCCATTCTCAGAGTTTCATTATGCAGAGGATTAATGTTTAATGCTGGCAGGCTGCAGGTCCACACTAATAAGAAAAGGTACAAAAGGCTATTGTACTGGGGAAGAAAATTTCATCAAACATTCCAAGAACATCTAAAAGGTTTACAGAGTAAGAAGTTAGCTAGAAGGTGTTCTATTTGTGTTCAAGCAATTTCCTTGATGTGAGATGAGATTTTAATCATACTGTAGTTTCACAGTGCCCATATTGCTACTTTTTGTCTTCTTTCATCATCTTTGACCTTGATCACATAGCTTTAAGAATTTTATTTTTTTTTGACCTGTTTTGTCCCTGTATAACTCCAAACAGCTTGTTTTTTCCTTCCTTATTAGATTGTAATGAATATCCGGATTGAATTTATCAATACTATCATATTCACTGAAACAGCAGACAGCCAACAAAATATCACTGATGATTGTAGCTTTTTAAAATAAAAAATAAATTATTCAGATTTCTATTATGAATCTGTTGCAGATGTCTTCCACAAACACTCGTGTCTGGAAGTTTGCCACAATATTAACAAAAACCAAAACAAACCTAGGATTTGGAAACTGATTGGAAGAAGATTCTGTTAAAAATTTAGTGTCCTGGGTTGAGTGAGTGGCGGAGGTTTTTTGGTGGCAGGGGAGGGGGCTATAGGGGTGGCCCCCTGTGAGAAGCTTCTCAAAGCTCCCCCAGCTCCAAGTCAGCTCCACTTCTGTTTGGGAAATTGATCCAATCAGCTGCACCTCTGCGATAACGTATTTAAGAAGGGACGTGGTGACGTGCAGTGGGACTTGTGAGGAGTTGCTGCAGCTGCATGAACACCAAGGTCAGTGGAGGAACGGAGGAAGAAAGGAGGGGGGAGGTGTGCTGGAGCAGAAACCCCCCTGTATCCTGTGGTGAGACGGCAGGGCGACCCCCCCCTGCCACCCATGAAGATCTACGGTGGAGCAGACATTGATTTATGGCCTGTGGCTTCTGCTTGCATGATCAAGGTTCTGTGCCCAAAGAAGGCCGGGTCTTGTGGGAAAAGGTAGCCCCGCTGTTGTAGTTCAGCACTGGGAGGATTGCAGCATGCGGGGGTGTCCTACACCGGAGCAGCTCGGGAAGGCCTGCAGCCTATGGGAGGGACTCCAGTTGGAGAAAGTTGGTGTCCCATGACAGACCAGTGTGGGGAACGCTGCAGCCCATGGGAGGAACTCATGTCGGAGAAAGTTTGTGGAGGACTGTCTGCTGTGAGAGGGGGACTATGATGGAGCAGGAGGAACAATTTCTGGAAACTCCCCTCACTGAAGATAAGGGAAGTGGCAGCACTGACTGCACCCCCCATCCCTGCCCCTGCACCACTGGGGGAGGAGGTAGAGATATCGGGAGCAGAACTGAACCCATGAAGAAGGGAGGGGCGGGGGAAGGTGTTCTCAAGATGTGGCAATGCTTCTCACTGTCCTACTCTGTTATGTGTTGTCAGTGTCTGTAATAAATGTATGTTCTTTTTTTCTTCCCCTAATGAGTTTGCCTTTTGCTCATGATCATAAAGGGGAATTTTTCCCCGTCCCGGTCCTATCTTGAACCCCAAACCTGGCTCTCTGTCCCTTCTCATTGCTGGAGGAGAAGAGAGAGACAGCTGCTGCATCGTGGTTGGCTGCCGACCAGGCCCAAACCACGACAATTAGGCAAATATTTCCAGAAAACTGCTATTGGTAGCTTTTTTGCTGAACTGATTTTCTTATTCTTAATTTATTCCATAGCACTATGAAGAGTTGAGATGAGAATCCTTCTCTATAGGGAATTTTCTGTTGAGTTCAATATGTCCCAAATTTTACCTAAGATGAACAGTTTCTTACTTAATGTTAACAAAATACTATGTTCTTAGTGTAAAGAAAAACAAAACCAAAAAAATGTCTTAGTTATTGTATGAACATAATTAGACAAATACAAATGACATAAATATGGAAGGAAGCAATCTACCTTGTGCTCACAAGCAAAAATATTCCAAAATACATTAACAAAAAAAAAAATGTAATTTTTAGACTTAGTACTGAGATGTTTTTCTGAAAGTCAATACATCACCAAGTCCCAATGAAGTAATCTAGTAGTTTTTTAGGTCATTTTGAGGATTTCTGAAAGCTCCTCCATATATTTTTCAGGATATCTCAGAAAGGAAAAGCTTAGCTGAGAGTTTTATACTCTGTAAATCTACAGAAATAGTATTGTAAGGGCAGTCTCAGAAATTATGTTTAAGGGTTGATTGTTACCTGTTCAGTGTGGCATCTTAACAGCTTCAATATGAGTTCATAGTCTCTAGGATGGATTTCCAGCATATTTTTTTTTCTCTTCCACGGTCACTTGTGGACACAGTGTTTGTTCAAAACTAATTTTATTTAATCTTTCAAAAAGGTTAATGATCATATGTGGAACTGAATCTCTTGAACATGATGGTCAATTACTTGGGCTGTGAGGGGCTTTGCAATGGCTTCTTCAGCTGGGCCATCTGAGACTCCATGAACTGTTGTTCTGATGAATTCTTACTATCTACCTGGTCAGTGGTGCTGCATGAGCACTCCTACATGCGCACAATCTGTCCATTGCTGTTGATGATCTTACACTGTGTATGACACAGGTATACACACATAGATCATAGAAAAGGTTGTCGTACATAACTACTTCCGTATCTTCAGGATTAGTTTCTGAAATTTACTAGGTTCTCATCTAGGTGCAGCTTGGTCAGATTTGCGGCTGGAACTGCTTGGTGGCATCTCTAGGATGGCCAGAGTCTCCACCCAGGATATTAATCAACATATGTAAGTGTACAAAGCCCCATCAGCTGGCCTATGAGCAGCAGAAGCTGCCTGGGGGCATATTCAATATTCCAGAATTCTCCTGGAGAGTTCTGTAGCATCTAGTCAAAAGCTTTGTTGCAAAGGTAGCTAGAAGCAGAGTCCGTCACCATGCCATAGGTCAGTTTGCTCTCACACCCATGCAGAAACTGGTTGCAGCATTCCTGGACGACATAGGGACTTGCCAAGAGAGTGCACTGGCTTTGCACAGAGGCACAACTCTTTTTTTAGTGCCAAAAAAAAAAACCAAACAAAAAAGTGTGATTAATTTTAATATTCTTAGTTCTTTCAATTAAAATATTGTGAGTGCTGCATATGCGCAGCAAACTGTTCCTGAGATCTTCATATACTTACATACAGAAAACAGCAAGCATGTAAGTATACAAAATGTCAAAACTCTTTGGGAAATTAAAGCAGTTTATACACTGGCCTCTGTCACAATTTGCAGCAAATATAGTTGCACAAAATCATTTGAATTGTATGTGCGAATGTTCATACACTGTTCTTCATTTTTATTAATGTTTATTTTTAATGTGTGACCAAAGCATGTTTATAAGAAAAAACAAAAAGAGAGAAGGAGAGCAAAGGAAACATCATGGAAATCAGAGACAAGGAATAGAAAAATGAGGAACAAGTGGCGGTTTGAACTACCACTGAGAGAGGTTTGTCTAAGAAAAGATAGGTTTGGACACTCTTCTGACTGAAGGGATTTGGACAGAGTGGAATAATTAACTCTTCCTTGCTGGATTTCTTGATGTTCACTGAAACAGAAGTTTACTTTTTTCTCCCAGTAATTAATAACAATAACCTTTACAGGCAGACTTTTCCCCACATTTAGGACATAATTGATCTCAATATTAGATCTGACACAAAAACCTGACTAGAACGAAATAGGGCCACAGCTGATAAACTAATGAAACATACAACTGTGGTGTTACTGTTACTTTAGGAACAGCTACAGTTACATATGATTTTGAAGAAATTAATTTATCCTTTCCCTTTCCATAAAAGAGCAGCATAGAATTCAGTAGCCATTTTATTCTGACATACAATGAAGGTGAGATTTAACCAGCATTGTACCTTATCGATGATGGAGAAAATAAATGTTTCTGTAATGATGTTAATCTGGTGTAAAAAATCCAATGCCAGAGACTAATTAAAAAAACCTTCAGATTTTTCCTCTCTGTTGCTTTTTGAAAATAGCACTAAAAGTGCTTTACTTTGGACCTCCCTCAATTTTTTTAGCTGGTATACCTGGTACACTGATTCAAAACCACTTGGCTTTATTTGAAAAAGTTCTTTTATAAAGGATGTAGTCTTTTTCAATTTACAGAAATGCTTGAAAAAAAGGTAGAAAACAAAAAAGAACCTATCTGGAATGCTTTAAAACAATTGTTGACACTGGCTATTTTCGTTCTAATAAATCTAATTTTCTAAATAGCAGTTATTTTGCTTGGTATAATGTCTGCTTTGAAATAGCCATTAAAATTGTTGTAATACTCTGACATTCACTATGCCAAATACCATCTCACAAACTGTAGTGATAGGAAGCTAAAGTAAACTGGGAAACAGTTAACAGTATCATGATAACAGAAGAAGAGAAGATGAGAAAACACTTGCAGAGAAATTGTACTAGTTAAAGTAATTCCCATGTAGAAGAATCTATCTGTATATCACGCAAGACCAAATCAATGTGCTAAATTTATTTCCCTGTCCTGGGACACCTTGGTGTTTACCTTCAGTATCTTTTAGTGTATTTCATCGTATTTCTTCCCTTTCTCAAAATGAATAGTTCCTGTCCATTTGCAACAACAAGATGTTCAAGAATTGTTGAAAGGAGAAGACCAACAAAAAGAATTTTTTTAACCTTTTTTCTTCAGACTAAAACCAGATCATAGTTTTAGAAATTTGAATTTAGCTTGGTAATAATCATAGTATCTAACAGTCTAGGAAAGTCTTGATTTTTCTACAAATGAATGTTTCCACCGTACCTAAACGTGCAGACATGGAAAGCTTAAAGGCAGTTATAAGTTTTCCTACAATTATCACAGATGCTAACATTCTGGTATATGGATCACTGCCTCCTCCCCTCCTGAAAAGGAACCTAAAGATCTAGTATTGTCTTGTCCTCCCCTGTAGGGCTTTGGCACTATTAAGCATACACTATGAGAAATATTTATAATATACAGTAAAGATTTGCTACACCTGAAAGCAGGGATGGGATAGCTGAAGATGAGAGGCATAACACTCAATTATAAAACATTGTGTAAAAAGAAAAGGCTGATAACCTTTCATTTGAAAACAAAACCTCTAGTTCTGAATGTAATATATTTTAGGGATAAAATTTGCCACTATAGTTAAGATACAAAGAAAAGAAATCCACTATAGATGAGAAGTGTTATCTAGCAAATTCAGAACTGGAGGTAGAGGACTCTCTCAGCTTGTTCAGTGCTTTGAAATAATTCACTAATGAAAGCTCTTCACCTAGAAAAATTCCAGCCTGAATTTTCATGCCAAGCCTAAATAGATCTTATTTACTTCTGTGCTTATTTCAAAAATAAGCAACAAAAATAGTAAGAAGGGCAAAATGAAGTAGCAGAATTCTTCATAGGAGGTGTCATCTCTCACCTGTAAATTTTAAGGCTGTATTTGTTCTATGTCTTCGTGTGTGTGTGTGTGTGGTCCCTCTGTTTAACAGTCATATTGTTATTTCAGAATCAGTTGTGAGAGTTAATGTCAGAGTTTCAGGTGATGTATGCTGCTGATACACATTTCCACATAAATGTGTATCACGCCAACACCACCATAGCAATATTATCAATAGGGTCATCTTCTTATGAAAGAAATAGGTAGGGGGTGTTAAAATTTTATTTAAGTAACTTACCATTATTTCTTCTATTTAAAATGTTCTACTAATTCCTCACTGTTCAGTCAATTTCATTTTGAGTTTTTTAATGTGATTTGATTAATTTTAGGTTTATTATTATCTAAATCCAAACACCAGAAAATTTTCAGGAAATCTTAAAAAAAGGTTTTTTTGTTATCTTATTGGGGATTCATTTTATTTTCTTTTCATTAAAACTTCTGGGATAGACAGAGACTGATGTACCCACTGTAATGTTAATATCAAAACAGTACTCCAGGCTGTGTAAAAAGAAAAAAAAAAAAAAAAGCCAAACCCCCACAATCATGAGGTTTCTTCTGCTTTATCACCACCTATACATTTTTAATTCGCATACAGGGTATAAATGTAAATTGTAGTCAAAGCCAGCAGAGTTTCTGGTGGGAATCTCTGAAAGCTGACTTTTAGAATCCCTTAAGACAGGTATAAAAGTGGGACCTTTTAAATACACCAAGTACTCACAATAGCTTTATTACCGCATTGCTACTTCACTCTGTGGATTGCATGAAGGCCTGGAGACTAATTTCAGCAACAACCACAATTTACTAGCTATAGTAGCCCTCAGATGAATAGTTTCTTGTAAAATCAGTGGCAGCTTTATCCTACTGGAGCACAAATAAATCAGCTCTTATTATTCCACATTCATTTAATCCTGGGACATTAGTCAGCGAGACCTTTCTGCAGCCTAATAAACAGCAGCAGCAGCAGTTTTTCTTTATGAGAGTAGTTGTTCATCCTAAATTAGAACCGGCATTAGGGGAAGGCAGAAACGTTCGCAGCATGATTTAAAGATATATAATATGAGACTATAATAGTGTATGAAAACTGCACCCGTGTGTATAAATATAGCGGGGTTATAATTTTGCTATATGTGGGTTACTTTAGAACATGTGGATTATTTTATCTGTATATCTTGGAAGTGTGTATTTTGTTGTGGTGAGTAATATTCATGTTATCTTGTTATTTCCCTGGATTTGACAGTGGCTTCTAACATTGTACCTTAGCTACTTCATGCCGGGGTAAAAAACGTGAAATGAAGAGTCTGATTCAAAAAGATCATTTAACTGTACATTATTATTTCTGTTTTACAACCCATAACATAGAAAGCATCTCTGAGTCCATATTTACAAACAATACTTTGCTTTAAAAATGTTTGATGGTGTTTGTGAAATGGACAATATCTGGGATTTTGAATGTGTGTTCTCTTCATAGTTACTACAATATATGAAAAAAATGGCTGTTGTTCCTTTCAAAAGCTTTTATTTTGAACTATTTTGCAAATTCTTTTTTTTTTTTTTTTTTTTTTTTTTTTTTTTAATGGACACCAGTGTAGGTCTGTTCTATAATTTCCTATATAGATACAAAGTGGGTGATGTTCATAATGAAACATGAAACTTTGTAAATTCAGTTTTCAAGAAAGCAAGCTGTTTGCCTGAAAGCTGTACAAGAGGTTCCAAGCTCTTATAAGTTTGTGCTAGGACCCTTAGGGCTTTTCCTGGTTGAAAACTGCAGTTTCAGTTAAACTGTGTGGGAGTATGTATTTGCTTGAATGATAATTTCAAAGCGAGATTCCAAAGGTGTGTAAGTGAAAATCTGGTGGAGTGGCTCAGGATCACATGGTTTGTGATGAGACTTATCAAAAGTTTTAGCATTTTTTTTTTTTTGGTGAGTGCATGTGTCTATACCACCAGCACAGTATGTAAATTACTCTTATTGTTATTTATTGGATTTTACTAGTACTCCATTACTAAGAATCTTCCAGTTGAAAAATTGTGTCTCTTGAAGTACTTATTTTATGTCAGCTTGGATCCTTAACTAGGAAAAATAGAGGATGAATATCTAACTGTTTGGAAGTGATTTGTATACATCATAATTTCATTTGTTTTTATTTTCAGTTTCAGTTTTTTATTTTAGTTTCATGAATTTTGATTTCCACTATTATATGAACTCACTTTTATGTCTGCATAAACATATATGCAAACGTATATACACACACAGAGGAAAGTGAATGCATATACATTTATTAATTTCTACAATCTTATCATCAGCTCTAGTCAGAATTTTTACAATACTGGAAGTGGTTTACTATTCCTTCATGTTCTCCATGTAATATGGATTTTTTCTTCTATTTTTTAAATGGATTTTGTCTGTAGCTCTTAACTTGATTTCATTCTGTTATATTATTGAAACAAAAAATAGAGACTGAACTGGTAAACTCTATAGTCTGTATCATCTTGTTGCCTTGTGGTGTTTATTTTTTTACTGTAAACATACTTGCAGCTTCTTCTCTCTCTTTGTACCACTGTTATATAATAAAAATGAAAATTAATCTAATGTAAGCACTACTTTATGGCTTAATTGTCTGTTTGTGACTGAGTGGCTCTAGGAATCATATAATTGCTGCCAAATATCTGGATGAGTCTTTCAATGAAAATTACAGCTTTCGTGCTTGCCAACAGTGCCAGGAAGACAGAGCAATTGGAGCAAAACCATAATTTAATACTGTATTTCCATTCACTTCTACCAAACAGAGAGCACATCTAATGTACCTGTTTCTATGTGGTTGACATACAGTATGGGAAGATGTTGATGCAAAATACTTGCTGTCCAAACTATTAGCAACTATCAGGCTACTACTATCACACAGTTAATAATTTCCAGGATTCTTTGTTTCCTTTCATTCACACAAACTGTTAACCTTGTAACAGTCTAGGAAAATAGTTTCTGTTTTTCCCCATGATATTCATTGAATAATCTTGAGTGGATCAAGAAGGAAACACCACAAATCTGTTACTGATTAAAAACCACCTGCACACCTTTTTTGGTGCTTACATCCAAGATACATGTTTTCTGCCTCTAAAATATTTTTTTACTCTTTTCTGAGAGATGTCCTACATATGTCCTCCCTGCAGAATATACTATTGATGGGAAACATGGAAAGCATAGCAGACAACTAAGGGTTTCTGCTCAAGAGCATCACTTCTGGGTTTTGCAGAGGTTCTGAGGGCAGAATTCAGGAAATCCATTATTCCATAAGGCTGATGTGTCTTGTAGGGTAGCATGAAGAGGTTCTTTATGGACTGGCCTGGCTGAATGTTGTTCACAATTTATCCAGGAATATAGGCAGCATGGGATGCACACATATCCCACCTCGGACGTCTGGGTACAAAATGTAAGAGAACTCACACACTCTTTTTTTGGAAACTGAGCAACCTACCAGTAGAACTCAGACTACTATAGCTCAAGGCAAATGTTATGCCTGACTACATTTGACTACTATATACAGGCCTTGCTTGTTTAAACAGTACAGCTGTCTTCAAAGGAACTGGTTTGAAATTAACGTGGCTAGGCACGTGAAGTCTCGTGTTCATACCTACAATATCCCCCTTTAAATTGTAAACCTAAATAATTTTGAATGTTGTCTTACGAAGTACCATAACACGGGCTGCTTAGTGACACGCAAACTGATTGACTGGAGGAGCTGATATGCTGACAAAAAATAGCTGGAGTTTGATGTCCTTCCTGCTGCCACAGGAAAGACCAAGAAACAGGTTAGCAACCTAATGCAAAAGTCCTTATTATGTAGGATTGTAGTGCATGGTTGAAATGTAGACTGAGTCGTAGCGTGGAAGACATCCCCACATTCTCCTGGGAGAAGGTGCTATAGGGAATGTCCTTGTACAGCTGACAAAAAATTGGTCCTGCATTTTGTGACTCCAAAGCTTTTAATGTTCTAATGTTATTTCCTTTACTGAGCTGTAATACATAAATCAGAATCTGACATGGGCAAAGATTGACCTTGACAGGCTGTCTTCACCTTCTCAAGCAGCTGGAAGCGACCTGCATTGGAGAGGGAAAATTCAAGTAGGCTGGCAAGCTGGCCACAGCCAGGAAGGGGATTTCAGTCCACCAATGCAAAGAGGGGGAATTGGAGGATGCTCTTGATTTTTATTTTATCTTTCACTTTCTCTCCAGCTCCTTTTGATTCTGTCTGTGGAGAAGAACAGTCTCTTACGACACCCAGGGTTAAATTTCTAGCATGATTAGTTGCATTCTCCTCCCCATATCAGTAATGAGCTGTTCAGCTCAATGCCTGCATACTGTGCTGAACATTTACCCCCAGGGTCTCAAGTATCAGCAAGGAGAAGTGCAAGAGCTCAGGAGACTTCTTCAGCTTGAGAGATCCCAGGACAGGAGAAAGGAAAATGGCAATTATTGCATGTGGTAGAAAGAAAAGCTCAGGACTGAAATAAGAGGGGGATTGCAGTTCAGGATTAAGTCACATTGCCAGAGAGATATGCAGGGGGCATAAAGAAATGTGTACTCTAACTGTGCCCAGATCTATCCACTCTTAAGTTGTGACCCTCTGATCTCGTATGTTGGACAAGGGCAAAAACACCGATGTCATGGTACATTAAACAAATTAGGTGAGCACAGTTTTCAACACTCATTTGCATATGCATTGCTCACCAGGGAACCCTCCATGAGCAAAGGCAAGTATCTGATTTGCACACTCAGATTTTGCCTTCACATTCTGCATTGGCTCATTGCATGCAAATGTATGCATTCAGTTGCATGCACTGAGGTTTGGAAATCATTCCTCTGGTTTCAAGGAAGAAAAAGACAGAATAATAATCACTCCTCCTCCCCCCTGCCCCCCCTCTGGCCTATTGTCAACAAATTTCAATTCATCACTGTTGATTTTGCTGAAACCTACTTTGGAATGTTACAGCTCAGATTGATGTTATCCAATGCCATTTTTATCAGGGTTTCACTGTGCAATACAGAGTATTCAGGGGAGTCACTGCAGGCTGCTGGTGCCCATGATTGCCTCTGACATGTACAGCTGAAAGAACTCTTATTCCAAGAATGATCTTCTTTTTTAGACTGTATTGAGTTGGGACTGATTTTGATAGCCAGTTTCAGTCAAGAATCATAAAGTTATTGCACATTTAAGACCGTCAGTATGAGAATCATTCTCTGTCTCTCTCTCCCTCCCCCTCTCACGGTTCTTCCCCCTCCCTTTCTCTCTCTCATCATTTCACAGGACTGCAAGGTTACAGAAAGGTCTAATCAATTGTCAAACTCTCCTTTATCTCTGAGAAGGTGGTAAAAAAACTAACTGCCCTGCTGTAGGGGGTTCTTCTGACTACACAGCACCCTTTTTCACATACAATGCTACCATGATTAATGTCCTCCCACCTCAGACCTTGTTAAAACCTGTTCTTTAAAGCAGGCTGGTGCACCACAGTGAGAGCAAGAGCAAGGTTGCATAAATCAACGTGTTCTCACAGCCCCCAGGATATCCATTATAGATGCCAGCTGGATGACTGGAAGATAGAGAAAAATGAATATTGTATCCTGTGGCCTTTTGCCTCTAATGACCACTTTTCAACATTTTTGAAGGCATGATTAAATTTTGATAACTGGGGAAGTCACTCTGAGCAGGCTGAAATAGAGATAAATTGACTGAGGGTCTGACATCCCAGTGGAGAGCAGGCAACTAATTAGTGTGTGAATCGCACTCTGAAAGAGATGTAAAAGGGAGGCTGGTTTAATCAGAGGAGCTGCTGAGGTACAGGAATAGTCAGGGATAATTGCGGCCTAGGTAGAAATCATAGGCTCAACGAGCAGCTTTTTCTGTCCGCTTGATTGGCAGCTTCTGACCTAGTGTCCAAAACCTTTGAACTCTTACAACAGTAACAGCCTTGTCAAGGCAATTTGCTTGCAGCTTTCTATGACCAGTTATTTCAGCTGTGGAGCTGGGACACCCAATTTGAAAGGGCACTTTGCTCCTCTGCTGCATTGGAAGCTGGGCGGAACAGCCTCATTATTTTTGATGACTTTACTTTTGAACCCTTTATCTCCCCCGCTCCGCTCTGTCCCCCCCCGCCCAGGTCCTCTCTTTTCCAATGCACTCCACACACTGCATACGTACCCTCTCCCTGGGGATCTTGCTGTACGGATGAAGTGTCAGATCAATTTAGCTGTTGATTGCAGCAAGGAAAATGGGGACAGAGGGAAGGAAAAACCCCCACCACCCTGTGTAACACTGTTTTTTTTTTTTTTTTTTCAGGAACAGAGCTTCCTCGATGCCTGAACTGGTGATGCTGTTGGACATATGAAACACAAGTGTATCTGGAGTTCCTTTTGCTGGGTTTAAAGGAATTAAAGACAACATATTTAATCTCTTTAGCAAGCGGCTGGGATATCACCTCTTTCAGCTGGAAATGAAGGGTAGTACACCTGTGCAAGAGATGACTAAGATAATGTCTTTCCTGCAATGCTTCCTATTTACTGAGAGTATACATGTAGCATTTTGTTTGTGGTAGCAAGAATGTTCTGACTTAAACTGGTGTTTAGGGCAATAATAATAATTCCCTGAAGCTGCAGTAGCTGGTGAGGCAGATTTTTTTTTCTTTTTTTATTCTTGTAGGGAGGAAGGGTAGTAGAAGAGAGGGAAAGAAGATAGAGCAGAGAGCTTGCTGTCTTACTCTATTTGGTAGTGTGAATTAGCATTGCTCTGAATCATTTTTTTGCCTGGGGCAGACTGGTTTCTCTTTTTAAACTGATCAGTCCTCCTGGGTCTCGTATTATACTAAGGACCAGGATACCTGATGTGACTGGGTTTTGATGTGACAGCGTACTGTTTCTGCAAAGCCTTCAGCTGGGAATTTCAAACCCACAATTTTTCACATAAAAATGAGGGCCAATTGTAACTTGGTCTATATAATTAGGCACCTGCTGTATATTAATACTTTATTACTAGGTGGTTTAGTCTAGTGGTAGCTCCGGGCATGGCTACATGAATAAGGTAAGCTCTGCTGCTGATTGATAACATGCTGGATACTCCACGGCCCTTGCCTGTGTCCATGCTCCTACCTGCAGTACATGACTGGAACCGTGTTTGTGCTCTCACATATCTCCAATGAGCAGTATGTAGACTGTCAACGCAGGACGGCTCCTGACCCTTCAGATCTGTGATTGTGTCTCTCTTGACATTTCTTTCTGAATGGAGGAGGGTTTCTTTATCAAACACATGGAAACGATTTGGGTTCCCTTACAGGTCATTGGTGTAGGTCCGCAAAATAAGTACTTTTCAACTTCCGTGACCCTGTCCTCTCACTGTGGAGTGACACATTAGGTGGTATGCGAACATCTATTTCTCAAATATTCTTAAAAATCTACAGTGGCAACTTGGAGGTCCTTATCAGAAATACATGACTGTAATAACTTCTCTGAGATGTCACAAAATTCTTAGAGACATTAAGAAAACTCTGATCTATGTTTACTTTTGGATTGCTAAGAAAGCCCTATGAAAGCCAAGGCATGCAGGTGTTTTGCTGAATCAGGGCCAAAGGGCTCAGAATCCTGACTTCTTTGATCACCACTGTCACTGCTGCTCAAAGCAAATAGAGAAAACAAGGTACAGGAAAGGTAAGCATTTTGTCTAAGGTTATGCATAAGGTCAGGCATAAAGCAAATTTTTATGGCCTAATTGCTGGCTTCCTTGCTTGATCAATTTAAGAATATTAAAAAGAAATAATGAAATCTTCAAATTGTTAATTAGACTGGGAGGAAAGAAGTTTTCTGCAATGTGTGTTAAATATGAGACTTGTGCTAAAAATCACCTCATGACTCCTTGCTGACCTGCTGCAAAGTAATGACATGTACTTTGCTTCAGTACTGGGAGCAGTAGCCTTAGCAATGAAACTAAAAGAAAAAAAAACAGCAAACCCATAACAACTAGAACAACAGTTTTTAGTGAAAGTTATTTATGTATCAGGAAGGACACTGGCTTCTATGAAAAAACAAGAGACTGGCATGCCAGAAATATAGGATTCTTGTATAAATATTGTTCATAAGCAGACCAAGAATTAAAAGGTGAGCTATACAGCTGAGGCACCTCAAAAATACATGATTCTGGAGATCTGTCCCTGTGCATATTCCTGGCTCAGAATGAGAAATATGTTCGAACAGATGTGTAACTGCAACAGTGATGATTACATGGGGAAGCTTAATGTTTGAGAAGCAGAGCCACTTATAACAGTGTTAGTATCAGTGGAACATAATAAAAAATCAGAGTTTCGATTAATGACCTTTCTTTTTCTAACAGTTTTTCCTGTATGATTTCTGACTTTGGTGTCAGACTGTGTGGCAAAATGTTTCTGAAGGTATGAGCAATAAAAACAGGCACAATAAATTTGTGTAGGCCAGGCAACTGTGATGACTTAATTGCTACTTTAGTGGAAAGGCTGCAGCCATTATGTTAAATTATTAAAAATAACACCCACTGTAATTTATCAGAATTTTAGCCATTACTGCATTAAAAAAAAAAAAAAATCGGCAATTTTATTGTTGCAATGTTTGGGATAATAAAAGTCAGCAGGGGTAGCTTGAAGTACTGTACAATGGCAGCAGAGATAGGAGTATGTATTTATGTCAGCCTTACCAGTTCTTACAGTTTTAGCTCTTGTGGCTGGAAGACTTAGAAGAAATGGACACTTTGAGCTCATTTGAGCAGAAAGGAAAAGGGAGGGATTGACATGGCTAGGGCCTAGGCTTTGAGGCCAGGAACTGCAGTCCTCACTCTCACATGTTATTGTTAATTGTTCTGCTTTTTTCTTCTGATGCACAACATTGATATGAAGATTAAGACCATGTGAAGGCAGTGCCTGTTGCTCATTTGCCAAGTAAAGTAACTGCAAACTTAGACTTTGTCAGGATGCGGGTGTTCTCTGCTTCTGTGTTTATGTCTTTAAGACCTCAGCTATCCAAACTCTGAAAGTAGCAGCCTTTACTAATAAAGTGGTCTTTCAGAAAGCAAGTCTTACAGTGAAAGTTTCATGTCTTTCCATTTATGGGTATCTGGATATTTCAAATATTGCAAGTGAGTATTCTGAAAGGGCCCCCAGTGTTGTGGTTTGAGCCCAGAGGGCAACTGTGCATTACGCAGCTGCTTGCTCACCTCTTCCCCTTCAGGAATGGGAAGGAGAAAATAAAACAAAAGGCTCTGGACTTAAGATAGGGACAGGGAGGGATGACTCACCCACTACAGTCATAGGCAAAAGACAGACTCATTAGGGTAATTAAAAAACCATCAATTTAATTCAGACATTATCAACAGCACTTAACAGGCAGAATAGTGGAGTAAGAAGCATCACTACTTCTTAAAAACATCTTCCCTCCATCCCTTTCCTCTTCTTCTTGGGCTCAGCTTTTCTTCAGATTTCTATACCTTCTCCTCCAAAGTGGAGCAGGGGGCAGGGAATGAGGGGTGCTGTCAGTCCTTCTGCTTCTTCATCCTCAGGGGGAGGACTCCTCACTTTCTTCCCTTGCTCCAGTGTGGTGTCCCTCTCACGGGAGACAATTGTCCACAAACTCTCCAACGTGAGTCCTTCCCACAGGCTGAAGACCTTCCTGAGTTGCTCCAGCATGGGTGATCCTTGCATGTTGCAGTCCTCCCAGCATTGAATTACAACAGCAGGGACTTCTGCTAGAGTCCCAGCTTTTTTCAGGTGCAATGACCTGCTCTGATGTGGGGTCCTCCATGGGCTGTAGGTGGGCATCTGCTCCACTGGTGACCTTCACAGACTGTAAGGGCACAGCCTGCTGTCTCACCATGTGATACAGGAGGGCTCTGCACTGGTGCACCTCTCCCCACTTCCTCCTCCTTCCTTCCATTGACCTCAGTGTTCTCATAAGCGTGCTCGCAAATCTTTCTCACAACTCTCAATCCTCCTCCCAAATTTCCCTTCTTAAATATGTTATTTCAGAGGTGCAATCACCATCACTAACTAGCTTGGCCTTGACCAGAGATGGGACCAACTTGGAGACCGGGGAGCTTCAAGAAACTTCTCACAGGGGCCATTTCTGTATCCCCCTCCCCTGCTACCAATAACCCACCACACAAACAAATCCAGCACACCCAGAGACACAGGTAAGTCTTCTGAGATGCTGTTTAACAAAGGAAGAAGAACATATAATTCTGATTTGCACTCATTTGAAACCTCTGTTTTTTCTAACTAACTGAAATGTTTTTATGGGTGAAATGAGAGCAGTTAGATCTGTCAGTCCCTCAGTGCTCCCATGACCAACAGAATCTAAGGAGTTTACCCCTTTTGTTTTTAGGCAGATGTCCTGGGTTGAGTGAGTGGTGGAGGTTTTTTGGTGGCAGGGGAGGGGACTATAGGGGCGGCCCCCTATGAGAAGCTTCTCAAAGCTCCCCCAGCTCCAAGTCAGCTCCACTTCTGTTTGGGAAATTGAGCCAATCAACTGCGCCTCTGTGATAACGTATTTAAGAAGGGACGTGGTGATGAGCAGTGGGACTTGTGAGGAGGAGTTGCTGCAGCTGCATGAACACCAAGGTAAGTGGAGGAACGGAGGAAGAAAGGAGGGGGGAGGTGTGCCAGAGCAGAGACCCCCCTGTATCCTGTGGTGAGACAGCAGGGCGGCCCCCCCCTGCCACCCATGAAGATCTACAGTGGAGCAGACACTGATTTATGGCCTGTGTCTTCCGCCTAGTTGATCAAGGTGTTGTGCCCAAAGAAGGCTAGGGTCTTGTGGGAAAAGGTAGCCCCACTGTTGTAGTTCAGTGCTGGGAGGATTGAGCATGTGGGGGTGTCCCACGCCGGAGCAGCTCGGGAAACGCTGCAGCTGTGGGAGGGACTCCAGTCGGAGAAAGTTGGTGTCCCATGACAGAGCAGTGTGGGGAACACTGCAGCCCATGGGAGGAACTCATGTCAGAGAAAGTTTGTGGAGGACTGTCTGCTGTGAGAGGGGGACCACGATGGAGCAGGAGGAACAATTTCCAGAAGCATCCCCCACTGAAGATGGAGAAAGTGGCAGCACTGACTGCAGCGCCCCCCTTCCCTGCCCCTGCACCACTGGGAGAGGAGGTAGAGATATCGGGAGCAGAGCTGAGCCTGGGAAGAAGGGAGGGGTGGGGGAAGGTGTTCTCAAGATGTGGCAATGCTTCTCACTGTCCTGTCCTACTCTGTTAAGTGTTGTTAGTGTCTGTAATAAATGTGTGTTATTTTTTCTTCCCCTAACGAGTCTGCCTTTTGCTCATGCCCATAAAGGGGGATTTTTTCCCCATCCCTGTCCTATCTTGAACCCCAAGCCTGGCTCTCTGTCCCTTCTTGTTGCTGGAAGAGAAGAGAGAGAGAGTGGCAGCATGATGATTGGCTGCCGACCAGGCTTAAACCATGACAGCAGAACCAGAGGTTCTCAAATAACCACACTAGTCAAGGAAATGAGGCATGGAGAAAATTGCCAAAAATGGAAAGATTGAGGAAAGAAAAGACTGGAGTTGTTAGTCAGTTGTAGCTGTATAAAGAGCCTTAAACATTGATTTCACCATGTGTGCCAGTTATGATGCAAGTATCTTACAATCCCCTTACTTATGCTTTAAGAAATAATGAGAAAGCAGAAAAAGTAGGAAAAAAGCTATGACAGAAAATGACATTGCTATCTGTGACTCTGGCAAAGCAGGATTTTAAAACAAAATTTTGCAGTGCTGTATCACCTTTGAATAGATATGTATTTCCACAGTGTATTTACATACATGCATTTATTTACAACACGTGCATCTTCAGGCAGAGATACATAATTGAAGCAATTAATACCATTTAATAACAATATATAAAATGTTGAGCCTTAAACAGCTCATTGTAAAGCCTGTCATAATGGCAATTCAATTAAATTATACTGTATTATTATTCTTCACCCTATGTGCAAAATCTAGTGAAAACATTACTGAAATTAGGATAAACCATTCTAAACATCGGCAGAAAGAATTGTTTGATTAGAATCAGAACAGTGCCTTTCAAAACCTCTGACAGGTAAATTATGAATGTTTACAGATATGATTTTGTTATATAATGTTAATTTGAAGTGAGAAGTTCAGACTACCTGTGGGGTTTTGAAAATACCATAATATGCATTCAAAGACTAAGATAATTGGGACATATATTTCTTGAAATATATAAAGAAGAGCTTCAACTCAATTCTTACATTTCTTTTGCAAATACCTAAACCAAGCTGGAATTGGTCCCAATTCCTCATTTCTGTATTAATACAGAGAATGATCAAAAGCATCTTTATTTCCCTCCACACTGAATCTTAACTTAGAATTTTTTCTTAAGTACAACTTCTGCTAGAACTACTGCAGTTTTTGAATCCTGTTTTCTTGGAGACTTAGAGCTACCACAGTCTTCAAACTGTATTTGCTAAATTTACTGAGTTAACTCTTCTGTGTGATAGGACAACATGTTTTTATAAATGTGATGTTCCGTCACTAGGAGAAAAACCAAAGACCTCTTTTAAAAGGCTATAAGGATGAAGATAATTACAGAGCAGAGCTCTCAAACATTTTTCACTAAGAAAATTACATACTAGTTGGAAAACACAGGGCTAGTACACAGAGAAAAATAAAAGAAAAAGGTGATCCAATACACATCCCATCCCTAGCCCTTAACAACTGCAAAAATTTATGATCACTCTTGGAGTGTTACATGACATGCTCACAGTCACACATACATCCAATGAATATTCAAGAAGTGATTCTTATAATCTTTAAAGCTAAAAAACTTGTATATAGCTTCTAAACTAAAAATCAGTGTTGATAACCTGGCTGCAGATCTTAATCTATACGTGGGCCCTTCTATATCTTTCAATCACAGGACTTTTGCAGTCAGATCAGGTTTTTAATTTGAAAATGCAGCTGAGTTGAAGTATGCTGGTTAAAGAGTTGAATGGTGACTTACCTCAGTGAACTATGGGTCCAGTATCTGAAGAGGGATCACACCCACTTGTAGCATGAGCAAGCACAAACTAGTATAGATTACGTAAAAGTTGTTATAAGAAGAGTTGATTTATCCTTGGGAAGAAAGTACATGGTGCTCTTTTCCAGGCAGTAGTTATTAACAAATTATTATTATTGTATTAATGTATAAGGCATAACTTGCAAAACCTTGAATGCAATAATGTACTGTCTGCTTGGCCCTGAGAAACTATTTGACAAAAATGTTGAACTGATTTTTTATTTCAGCTGGAGATATAGTTCTTCAACTCATGTGATAACATAATTTCTCAGAGAAATCACCCAGCTAAGATGATGTCCTTCAAATTAATGTACTTCAAAATAAAGGATGACTTCAAAGATTTCAAATGTTGTCCTGTATCCTCATTTTTTTCCACCTGTCATATAGAAATAATGATTTACTGTGCGGACACAGTTTACAGGCACTGTGAGGATATCTTAAATAATAATATTGTTTTATCAGCACACATGTTAAAATACACAACCCCAACAGCACAGAATTTAGTAACTTTTTTTTTTTTTTTTTTTTTTTTTTTTAATTTGGACATCATGAAACCACAAGTTGTTATCCTACTGTCATAATATTTATCTTTGGGTGACCTTTAAGATTAGACTGTGTTCCTTTTATTCTTTATTTCAGTATTGACAGAAGTGACTGCTGGCTAAACTAGCCTATATCTTATAATGTTTCATGAGGATGTGTCAGAGGAGTTTTCCAGCCTAAAATAACTCACTTCATTAAGGTAATTATTTTTCATTTCTTGTATGGCTAAGCAGGACAGGTTTTGGTATTTTCTGCTCTATGAATACTCACAGTATAAACTAAATTAAACCCAAGATACAAATACAGGTAGATGGGAAATTTTATAGTCTTATATATCAAGGGTTAACACTGAAACACTGAACAAAATAATTAGTAGAGTTTCCTTGCCCTTGGAAATGTGACTGGGCTCAGCTGGAGAGAATTATGCTGTTAAGAAAAGGACTATGAGTAGAGCTTTAATTCTTGCTACTATCTTGGGAAGTGGAGGAGGGAGAGAGGTATCTGGCTGTGAAAAGTCCATTTTATGCCATTTAGTGGGCTGTTACTTCTTCTAACCTTATCTTTCCTTAGAACACAGCCAGATTGATGGTAGTGGAATGTAAGTATTCTTAGATCTAACAGTTAAATAAAGATAATTTTAGGCAATTATAATAAAATTTAGAAAGTAGAAAAGAAGATCAAATTTCTATGATGCAAACCATGAAAATACTGGGGTTTATGCAGATAATATAAAAGTACAGGGTAGTGGAAGGACAGGAAATCCCTATATTTCTAGGGCTGGTTAATTGAGGTCACATAATTAAACGCTATAGCTGTCAAGGGAGACAGCAAATTATATTATTTTTAGTATGGAGCTGCCAGAGGCTATCACTGGTAGCCCTACACCTTTTTGGATTGCCAGGGAATAGTTTTAATACATATGAAGTTATAGAGAGGGGTACAATCAGATTTTAGACATTGAATTTTCAGTCATTTGTGTGTGTATTTCTACTGGACAAATGCTGGGGATGGGAGGTCCATGTTGCAAGACTACTAATGAACCAGTGCTTATTAATCCATTATGTAGGTGCATAATTTGACAAGCAATATTGGGAGTGGTTTGCTTCTGAAGATTAAATGAGCTATTAAAAATATTACTGACTGCACTCAAAATGTATTTTGAATTTTTTTAATCCATATTGTGGTACTTGGGGAGGAAATGGTGATTGGACTTCTCTACCTGTGCCTGCAGTGCTGCTTCAGCTGAGGATGAAAAAAGAGGTTTAGGCAGTACCACAACTCAGCATGGTATTGAAGAAAATAGGCACTCTGCCTCCCACTGTGAGATGAGAGCCCTTCTGCAAATAATTTCCTTGTGGCCAGCTGTTCCAAAAGGAAGAGAGTGAAGAAAGTAAAATGGTGTTCCTTCTGAAAAAAAAATACATTTGCCTTGTGTCTTATCAGAAAAGAAGATGAAGCATTTTCATAGGACTGGGAACTACTCCTGTCTGAGTAGGGGGTCACAGAAGAAAATAGAAATACAGCCAGTATAACTGACTTATTTTCAAGTACCAAGTAACTGTTGAGCTGTTTTAATCATTCCTTAATACATTTCAAATATGACCATTGTTAGTGCATGATTTTGTTGTGCTCACTTTGTGAAATGTTCATGATTTGCTCCTAAAATAATTTCATACTTTAGACAGAGTTTTGGGGCAGCTTATCCACAAGTATCTAGCTTCCATCTCAAAGCAAAATAAACAAAAGGTTACATGGGCTGAAGTTTCAATATTAATTCAATTAATTGTTCTGGGATAACTAATGTTTTATTGTCGCTGACAATCAGGTTCACATAGATGGAGTTTTTTAATTATTAAAAGCCAGAATGTCATAAAGCCAAACATTGCATTTGGGTTTCCAGCTTGGAAATCTCTGCAATGTTCCGAGGAAAAATTCCTTCTTATATGCACACTGTTTGGTGAGTTTTAAACCAGTAACAGAATGTAAGGCAGGAGGCCATCTCTACCATATGCTATTATAAAAGCCAGTAAAACAGCAAATATTCAGGGTGGAAGAAGAGAGCATATTAGGCATGTAATGTCCATGAGCCTGCTGTCTCCTGGCAGTTACATCTGAATGCTGTGTCCGCTGTGGTAAGAAGCTGCAGTGCCATATCCAAACAGAAAATGTAACCAATAAATCTGTACTGACTGCTGTTGATAATACTTCCTTTATTTTTTGTGTGTGGTAGTACTGAAACTGTAGCTGCATTTCCCAGTGTTCTGCTTTTCACTCCATTCTGTTTCTTTACTTTTTACAGGATGTACAGATGGAATAGAAGTATTGGGTCATCTGGTCTTAGCTTTGCTATCACTAGACTCTAAATACTTCTGTTACAGGATTGTGGATATTGCAGTTCACAAAAATAGCTTGAAAAAGGGAAGGAAGTAGTAAAACGTCTACTTTTTGTTGCATACTCTAATTCTTTTGCTAAAAATGTCAAATATGACAACAGCTGTTTTCTATTTCTGCTATTCTGTTATATTTTCTATTTACTATTGAAGGAAAACTATCTCCAACAAAAGGGGAGAAGTCAGCAGTAAAAGGAGACTCAGAACATTATTCCTCCATTGAGAAAACAAAGTCAAATAATCCCTGCTAACAGCCTTTATTCTGATTGCCACCATTGATAAGAAGAGAATAAATAAACTCTGCCAGCAGCAGTTACAGCTAAGGCTGTCAAAAGGGCAGGAAGGTATCAGACAAAGGTAAGTAGCTGGTGTGACCATGTCTAATTCAATACACACAACATAATTACGGACAAAAAAGTTAACAATAGAATGTAAAAGAGTAGGTGTAATCTAAATGTACTCCAAACTGCATGTGTTCAGTGTATTAGAATAATCTCAGTCATAGCAAGCATCTATGCCACCTGTTAAGTGCTCCAGGAAGTTAGCTGCAAACACTCACAAGGAGGTCAGCACATATATTGAGTAAACATGAAAAGAGATCACCCTTTATTGCTTTATTCCTTGCTAAGGGAAGTGGTTCTAGTGTAAATGTGAAACCTGATTGTGAGACAAACTACAAAAAACCCCCCACTTTTGACACAGACCTCCTCTCTTATCAACTGATAACTGTCATATGAATCATCCTTGCAAGCCCCAAAATGACAACAGCAGTGGGAATGATGCTACTCCCTTGAAAAAAACATTGCAGAATGAAGTCATCAGTAATTAAATAGGACTGCTTTCACACAGCTGTGCACAGGGAGAGAGAGGTGGACAGGGAGGTAAATTCTAGCACTGGTCTTGAGCGCTGAGTGAAAGCAGCTGCTGCATCTTTCTTCTCCATGTGCACATTTAACCCTTGGACTCCAGATGCTTTTGGTTTAGCAATATTCGTGATGAATATGTATATATGAATATATATGTATGTGTTATACATACATAGAAATATTAATCTAGAACAATTCAAGGACTTTGAGAGAAAGAATCTTACATAAGTGAAGTTCTTTTACAAAACTGGTAGGAGTTTAAAAAAAAAAAAAACAAAAAAAAACCCAAAACAAAAAAAACCCCCACCCTTATCTAATGAAAGTAACTGACAAGATACTTATCAAGCTCTGAGACCAAATTCATGCTGACTATTCATGTGGATGATGCCCAGGGTGATGAAACCCTACAAATTCTGGAATGTGAAGTCTCTATTGTGGTTACTCTGCTTATTGCAACACTATGCAGGTAAAAGTAGAATTGTCCCCTCAAAAAAACATCAAAGGCGAAGGGGTGGTGAGAGCTATTTCAGAGAATGTTGGTCCTCTACATGCCATGTTTTTGCTTATGTGGACGTTTGTATTTATCCATTTACCCATATAGACCATCCTGTGTTTATGAGCAGAGTGTTCTGTGGAATGGGAAATTGTCACCCTACTGCTCTTGAATGATTATGATTCCTGTAAGGATTGTCAATTTTGAATGGGTCAATCAAGTTTTTACCCTTAATAGAAGCCTTCTGTTCAGAGATCAGTGATTTTTTTTCTGATCTGATCTAGTGTCTAATGGATCTCACTATGATACTAAACTGCTCCTGTTAGACTCCTGTGGGTGCCTATGAAACAGAAGCAGCACAATAGGTAATTTCATATAGTATTTCAACATTTCCTCAGCATGATTTAAACTTCTGTTGACTCAAATACTTTGGTGCTGAGTTTTCCTGCCTCCTTCTAGAGTTCCTCATAAAGATGGACAGAGAGTGATGGATGAGAGTTTAGACACTGTGGGAAGTTGTCATGATTAAGCTTTCTGGGATCAAGAGTGTCTACCTCTATCCTTGGCCTTTGGTGGATACACTTAGATCTGTGTAGCTTGGTTTCCATTATTCCCCTATCTTTTCTTTAGGCCAGACAGTCATACTTACGGCTAAAAGAAGGGTCAGGGATGATTTGTCTTGCATATGTTTTTCTCAGGAAGCTCTATTCTGTTACTCAATCTGTCTATGTTGATCTTCAGATTGTATATAATTAATCTTTGCATGCTTGGTTACTTGAACTTGTTTAATAAACATCTGGCACTTCTCTGAAACACTAGAAACATAAGGGTATTTTTGGTAGGACATTAATGATTTGGCAGTACCAGGTCTTTCCCTGTTATCAAGATACCCAAGAATGCACATCTTTCCCAATCACAAAATTATAGAATATATAAGGACATCTGGTCTGAACTCCTGCTCAAAGAAAAATCAACTTTAAGGTCAGTTCAGGTTGTTCCATCTGTCCAGTCTAATTTGGAGTATCTCCAAAGATATTCCACAGCTTCTTAGAACAACCTGTTCTGGCGTTTGACCATCCTCACTCTGCCATTTTTTTTTTCTCATATCTAATCAGAATTTCCTTTGATGAAGCTTCTGTCCATGGCCTCTTATCCTTTCACTGTGTACCTCTGAGAAGTGTCTGGCTCTGTCAAAGTAGTCAAAGTCATTGGTTAGCTGATCTTTCCCTAGCCTTCTCTTCCTCCTTCATTCAGGGTGAAAGAATATAATGGATAATTATGTTGCTTCTGGTCTGCATCAAAGTTTGTAAGAGATGTGAATTCAGTGCTTTGCTGATTTATCTTTGCCTCATTGTAATCTATACAATGATGCTGCTGACGACTGAAACCTGTTGGATTGAATATTTATTGTGTCAGCTTCCTTAGTGCTAGATAAAACCATGTGAGCCCTGTATCTCTAGACAAGTGTCATTCTTTTCCAGTCTTTGTGTACAGGTGGGCATCTTTGCAGTTGTCATTCTGTGTACCTACCTACTGTGTTCAGTTTTGGGCCCCTCACTGCAAGAAAGATATTGAGGTGCTGGAGCATGTCTAAAGAAGGGCAACAAAGCTGGTGAAGTGTTTAGAGAATGAGTATTATGGAGAGCAGCTGAGGAAACTGGGGGTGTTAGAGCTAGAGAAAAGGAGGCTCAGGGGAGACCTTATCACTGTCTGAGGCGGGTGTTGGTCTCTTCTCCCAAGTAATATGCACTAGGAGAAGAGAAACAGCCTCAAGTTTCACCTGAAGAGGTTTAGATTGGATATTAGGAAAAATTTATTCACTAAAAGAGTTGTCAAGCACTGGAACAGGCTGCCCAGGGAAGTGGTTGAGTCACCATCCCTGGAGGTATTGAAAAGTCATGTAGATGTGGTGCTTAGGGACATGGTTTATGGTGGATTTAGCAGTGCTAGGATAATGGTTGGACTTGATCTTAAAGGTCTTTTCCAACCTAAACATTTCAGTGATTCTATTCATTACATAGTGATAGGAAAACTGTACTGATTTGCATAAATGAAACAAGTAGAAGGTATGTAGTAACTATATGGAATCTGATATAGCCATGGAATTACTTTTGATCCTGAGATGATTTCATGCTGAACTGCCTAGATGCCTGCGCAGTTCACTTGCTTTTCATGTCTCAAAGTATATTTTATTAATTCCTTCTGTCTTTTTTTTAAAAAAATCCTTAAAAAGGTTTTCTAACATACGCAGTTTTAACTGCACATCTTCAGAATTATTATGTAATAATTAAGACAGTTTATTTTCTCACCAATGTTACAATATTTGCTAAGCATGAAGGACCAACTTGCTTTATAAATCCTGTGTTATTTTCCATAGAGTGTTAGGATTAGCTGGATACAAAGAATACACACCAGGGTTTCATTTCTTACTTTTCATCAATGCCATCAGAACTTTATCTTCTTTATATTTTTTAATACAAAATAAAAACAATCTTTTTAGAATTCCTAATCACAAAGAAAAGCTTGAAAATGCAACCTTAATTTTATATGTATCCAGTTCTGCATGGTTTTAGTCTGCTTCCTCAAAGAAATATATGCCACTTTCTCTAACTGTTTGTTGTCTGAAATAAATGGTGATGGGAACATGAAGCTCCAGTGGCCCTCATTCAGTCTAGAAAAATGTCTACAGACAAGGATAAGAAGGAGGCTTAGCAGTTACAGATGAGATGTTTTTCACTGAGTATTCTGTACCCTGACTTTTATTTCTTTTTCTGCATGGGAGACCAAGTAGGTAGAAATAAACAGTAAAACGCAAGAAGGTATTGTCCTTTAAACAGACCTCACTGAGATATTCAGACATTTTACAGTATAACTGCCTGTTTTGTTTTTTTTTTTTTTTTTTTTTTTACTGTGGCAATTATCTAATTAAATGAACTGATCCTGTCTTTGCTGATTTCTATGATTCTGATACAAAGCACCTAAATTGAATACACTGCTTCTACTCACATTCATTTTGCATTTTGAAACAAAGTAAGAGAACATATGCTGCTGTCTCCATGAGCTTCACTGTAGTTGAATGGTAACATCACATATTTGTTAGTAAAACCCTGTACTCTTTTTGGAAACTTCTGCAAAGAGCTTTCACACTCACTTTTTGGAGAAGGACTTGTCTATCCTTGCGCAAGGTATAATTTCCTTGTAGCAAGTCTGAGGCTCAGCATCAAGTATCTTTTTTCAAAAGCAGTGTTGCCACTCATGTGGAAAGGAGGCACTGCAGCAACCTGTGCTGCACCTTTTCTATGGACAGCAAGTTTCAAAGGCTATCAATCAAGCTACTTTGTGAGCTTTAAATATGAAAAATTGAGAAGAAAAGGCAGATATAGTAAAAAGACACAAGGTCTTATGGCATCAATGTCAAAGGACTGCTGATGTTGTTACAGTGGAGGAAAAATTCTAATCTCTGGTATACAGTGCAAATCACAGCCTCTGAGTAACTTTAAAAGAGACTAATGTGAATAGTATACTGACAGCTTCCCTGCTTCTTTCTTTGTCCTTCCCTTCTTATATGTTCATGTCTCAGAGGCCAAGTAAATAGAAAACTTCTGAAAAGGCTTGCCTGAGAAAGTGGGAATCCTCTCATTTTCCTGAGGGGCAATTCAGCTTCCCTTAAACTTGCAGAATTCCCAGTGGCTGCTAAGAGTACCCTCACAGTGCTGCAACTTATGCCACTGTGAAACACAAAACTGACAGAATTACAACACATAGATGGAGATGTTTCAATAGCTTCAACCACCCATAAGGACAAGCAAAAACCTAGGACACAAGCCTCTTGCAGAAAGCACCCTTTCTTTTGATTGAATGCCTTTTGAAATTGCCCTCATTATGGTGCAAGGTAACATGCAGTGGGGTTGCCTCTCAAAGTGACCCTGTTAGAGATTGCCACTTGTGAGAAAATCCATTCAAAAGTGAAGGCTGGATTAAACTGTATAGCAGGTCAAATGGCACTAGTTAGAGAAATGAAGAGAGATGCTTCAGTCCGATGATTCTCTGGGAAGTTAAGCAACAATAACAAATTCCATGAATACAAAGATCAGAGAAAGGAAAAACTGCCAGAGAAAAACTGGTGAGAAAGATCTCCCAGCATGTCTTCCTTCCAGGCTCCACTGAGCAGAAGCAGCTCTTCAGTCCTGGGAATAATGATGAATTCTCAGAAAATAAACATATCGTGTGGTCTGGAAATGCCTAGGTGAAGAACTTTAGAGTTTCTTTCATCTAGGGTGCCCCTAGATTATCCAACTGTTGCCAACATTGTCCTGCAGCCTAGAAGTATATCTTTTGAGTCCTCTGTCAACAGTGAGGTCTGACTGATACAGCAGGGGGGGTTCAGAAGAAGTCCCACTCTCTCTGATCTATCAAAGTCCAGTGCAAAACTCAGCTCATTTGATGGACAAGAAAAAGATAGATGAAGACAACACAAGGCTCTAGCGTTATTGACTCTAATCACCCATGAATGGACAGTCACTGTGGTGTGCCTCCTCACTCTGAAGAGATCAATAAGTTCAACAATCAGCTTTCTCTTAAATACAAAGCAGCTGTCCTCGTTGACCTGTGATGAGGACAAGGCACAGCACAAAAGCTGTTTGCAGCAGTCAAGTGAAACTGCAGTGAGATGCACTGGTTTGAATTTTTTTTTTTTCCTGGGGTTTCCTGTGATGACTTTCTGCTCATCATTTTTCATTTCAGAGCATGAGGACCAATCAATCAGCTGTGCACTTTTTCTTTTTGCTGAACAGTACTTGGAAGTCAACACTCACTGCAGGTTACAGAATGAAACAAAAAATGGAAATGGTATGCTGCAGGTTATTTACAGATTGCTGCTGAGCAAATTTAATCACAGACCTCTGTAACTCTATCATCATTTCCCTTGATGAGAACATCACAGACTTAAATTTTGTAAAGGAGGGGAAAAATAGACATAATCCATGTATAACAGTAACAGCCAATTCTGCTGTGATGGGAAGAGGCACTGTATTAGGGCCAATACATTAGACCAACTTTTGCAATGCTGCTAGGACTCTTAATGGCCATTAAAATTCCTCTGGCATTTCCCTGAGAAGGTAACTGAGCCCCTCAAAGAAGCTTTCATTTTTAGCCCTATTGAGAAGGCAGGATACATCATAATCATCTTGCTTAGTCACCTCCCTATGAATTTTTCACATGTAACAAATGTTTGAAGTACAGTAATATATATCTTGGAGTTCAGTGTAAGAGCCAGGTTACTCATGTGTGTTGTGGATCATAAGGTGGTTTCCAATTATGATAATCAATTATCTGGGAGGTTCAGTGTATCTCCTCTCCTTTTAGACCTGAATTTACCTTCAGGTTTGGATAAAGAACATCTGCTATTCTATCTATCATAATTTCTTTCTAACCAACAGAGTTGAATTAATAATTACCTGAAAAGCTGGAAAACAAATGTATGGCTGAGGAACAACCATTGCAGCTTGCAGATTGTGGTGATCAGGGTCCTGGTGAATATCTATATCATTGCCAGTTTGCTGATGTAATAAAACACAAAAGTAATTGGAAACCTATTCTTTCTTGCTCATATCTATCACCCAGTCTGCTCTTATGTTGATCTTCCCATTATACTTAACAGTGACTTTTGGCAACAAACTTCCTAATTATAATTATCTCTTGTACTCTGCTCTCATAGTATCTCGTATTTCAAAACCCCACTATTGTTGCTCTGTGTATTGGGTTGGTGTGTCAAGGTTTTGGTAGCAGGGGGACTACAGTGGTGGCTTATGGGAGAAAGTGCCAGAAGTTTCTCCTCTGTCCCATAGATCCAGTGTCAGCCAGCTCTGAGACAGACCTGCTACTGGCCAAAGCTGAGCCCATTAATGATGCTGGTAACACCTCTGTGACAGTATATTTAAGAAGGTGGAAAAAAACCTGCTGTGGAGCAGAAGCTGGAGAGACGAGTGAGAATATATGAAAGAAGCAACTCTGCAGACATTCAGTGAAGAAGGAGGGAAGGAGGTATTCCAGGTGCCAGAGCAGAGATTCCCCTGCAGCCTGTGGGGAAAACCACGCTGAGGCAGGCTATGGTCCTGCAGCCCATGTTGGTTCATGGTGGAGTAGGTATCCCATGGAGGACCACACACCAGAACAGGTAGATGCCTGAAGGAGGTTGTGATCTCATGGAAAGTCCGTGCTGGAGCAGGCTCCTGGCAGGACCTGTGACCCTGTGGGGAACCTGTGCTAGAGCAGTCTGTTCCTGAAGGACTGCACCCTGTGCGAGGGACCCACGCTGCAGCAGTTCATGAAGAATTGTAGCCCGTGGGAAGGACTCACATTGGAGAAGTTGGTGGAGGACTGCCTCCCGTGGGAGGCATCCCATGCTGGAGTAGGGGACAAAGGTGAGGAGGAAGGAGTGGCAGAGACAATGTGTGACGGACTGACGATAACCCCTATTGCCTGTCCCCCTGTGCTGCTTAGTGGGTAGGAGGTAGAGAAATTCAGAAGTGAGGTTGAGCCCAGGAAGAAGGAAGGGGTGGGGGAAAGGTGTTTTAAGACTGCTTTTATTTCTCACTACGCTACTCAGATTTGATTTGCAATAAATTAATGTCTCCAAGTCGAGCCTGTTTTGACCATGACGGTAACTGGTGAGTGATCCCTCCCTGTTCTTATCTCAACCCACAAGTCTTTTGTTATATTTTATCCCCCTGTCCAGATGAGGAGAGGAGTGATAGAGCAGCTTTGGTGGGCACCTGATATCCATTCAAGGTCAACCCACCACACGCTTCTTCTAGGTATTTATACATAGAGCTATCTTCCACTGCATTTAAGGCCACTGACAATACATATTCTATGTTTATATGTTTTGTCTACTTTTTATGCAGTCTTTCTGCTATTCTGTGCTTTTTCTGGCCTCTGTCTCCTGTTGCTAATTATTTCTTCTTTCTCTTGCTTTTTCCAGTACATCTCCCCATGCTTGCAATAGATTCTAATTTAAGTTTTTTTTTTTTTTTTTTTTTTTTGTAACTTTCATACCTTGGGTTAGAACTAATCCTTCATATTTTGATTCCCTCAGTGTTGCTGTCTGTTTTCCTGAAGAAGAAATCCTACAGGTTGATTAGAAGAAGGGAAACTTTCTGTAAGGTTTCAGGCAAGAAACTCATCTCTCTAAGGTTAACTATTTAGGCTCAGATAACTAATCCATTTTACTCCAGATATTGTCCAGGAAATTTTATTTTCCTGTACTATTTATGTCCCTCAACAGGGAAAGTGCCTGATCCACTGCAGTTGGAATATGAATAATTGTTCCCTGGAATTTTGTCTCCTTCTTCCATCTCATAAATACTGAAAATGGCCATCAGAACTCACTTCTTTTAAGATAATTTGGTCATTGAGACTGGAAATTTTCACTGTATTATTGTTAAGACTAGTGTAGCTGCCAAAAGTATTGTTGTGGTTTGAGCCTGGTCGGCAGCCAACCACCCCGCAGCTGATCATCCATCCTTCCCCCCCTTCCCCATACCTGGGAATGGGGGTGAAAATTGGAGGAGTAAAGGAAGACTCACAGGTTGAGATAGGAACAGTTTGATAATGGTAACAAAATTAGAACAATGACAGTAATAGGAAATATAAATAGGCAATGCACAATGTAATTGCTCACCACCCGCTGACCAACACCCAGCCTATTCCCGGCTAGTGATCCCAAAATACCAAGATCCCACAATTGCAATCCCAGAAGCAAGAGAGAGACTCTTCCCGACCACCCCTCCTCTCTATAGTGAGCATGATGTTCCATGATATGGAATATTTCATTGGCCAGTTTGGGTCTGGTACTCTGGCCGTGCTCCCTCCCTGCTCCCTGTGCCCTGGCGCACGGGCAGGACATGGGGAGTCGGAGAGTCCTTGAAATCTCAGTAGCAGCTGGAAACATCAGTGTGCTATCAGCATTCTTCTCATACCAAACCAAAGTATTTATGATTTTGTTCCCCTGTTGTTAAAATAAGCTCATCTATCAGGCTGTCAGCTCATGTGAAAAACAAAACAAAACCTAAAATGGAAAACTCCACATATTGCTTCCTGAGTGTCAGTCACATGGGTTATTATGACTAATTTCAAAGAAAGGGCCTCTGATATCCAATGTGACTCATTACAGAGTCTTGAAGAGAATGATGAGTGAAAATTTGTACCAAATGTGAGTCCCCAAGAGTAGTTGTTGAGTAAAAATGTCTTTTTCCAGTAAATTATATTGGATTAGAAAATTATACTAGCTTTGGCATGCAATGGGTTTCCTTTTGACTTTGATTGTAGTATTTGTTTTGGTGTGATAGCTCTCTTGCCCCTACATCACAAGCACTGTTACATATGGGCACAACTCATTCTCTGGAAAGGCCCGACTATTTTATTTCTCCAGAGCACTTAAACAGTGATATCTCCACAACTAAATGTGAGAAAGAAATTAAGAAGCTATGATTTAAAAGAGGTTTTGTGTTGTTGATTGTTGCTGCTTTATGTTTTTTTTTTTTTTTTTTTTTTTTTTTTCTGTCTAATTCTCTGCTACAAAGATTTGTATCTAGCAGTAGGAGACTCTATCCATCAGATAACAGATACAGGGATCTAGCTTAGTGTACACCTCTAAGTAGTAACAGGGGTCTAGCATATTGACAGCTACTGCACTTGACACATTGCACCATGATTATCCACTTGAACCAGGGCAGCAGGTTCAGTCTGTCAAAATCCCTACTGGTAAGAGTTTCCTATATGTAGCACCGATCCACATGAAGTTTTCCTATAGGAACATCTGTTTGGTCTGTTGGAGCTGCATTATTTTGAGCTTCTCCTTTTGCATTTTTGCCATGCATTTCAGTGAGCATACTCCTGTCTGTACAAGACTCCTTAATGGAAGTACTGTCTGCACCACATGGAATATTCTTTTACACGTGGGAAGCTGAGGAGACCCATCAGTGATGGGGTATGTGAGATGATTACATCAGTCCAGCCACAGTTTTATGTGGTGGAACCTCATACGGACATGAGATGAGCAGAAGGTCTTATAGGAGCAAACTTTAACTCAAAGAAGGCACCAGAAGCCAATGAAATCATTCATGTTACATATAATTACAGGGAAAATGGAGGAGGCTTAACTGGACTGCAGCATTCATCTGGGTTTTAATAACATTATCTCCCTCTGACGATGAGCAGTTTTGAACTAAATGTATAAACACTGAGGAGTAACAGTCTAGTGCATGAAGGTTTAGCAGGTCTCCAATACCTGGAGGAAGGAAGTCACCAACTCAAGCTAAGCAAGAAAGACATCTCCCTGGTGCACACAAGTGAGACCAGCCAGAGTCATTCAAAGGCATGCTGCCCTTCTTATGTGTAAACTAGTTGCTCTATATCATTGTAGTGGGGAATATGAAAGCAGAATTGTAAGGTAGGAAGCTTTCCAGTGGAGACATGCCAGTAGTTCCTCTTTGAAAGCATGGTATTGAGCTGAGGGAAGTTACCAGAGGAGCTTCTTTGGTGCTGTTGGCTTAAGCTGTAGTTTTTGGCAGGTAACCAGATACACTCCACATCTGGCCTGCTGTTAGTTATGAACTGGAACTTGAATTGAGAACACTGAAAATCAACAGCAAATCTTTTGCCAATGTACATTTTCCTGACTACCTGTGTGAGTGGAGGATGGTGTGAAAGACAATTCAGGTAATTTTTGACACACCACAGTCTGTGTAAAGACACCTGCTTTGTTGTAAGGACACCTTCTATAGCAGCAAATCTTTTGCCAATGTACATTTTCCTGACTACCTGTGTGAGTGGAGGATGGTGTGAAAGACAATTCAGGTAATTTTTGACACACTGCAGTCTGTGTAAGGACACCTGCTTTCTTGTAAGGACACCTTCTATAGCAGGTATGAGAACAAACTGGGAGATCATTTACACGAGATTGGAAGGTCTTTTTTGGGTATAGATCAGGCTCAGGTAGCCAAGTTTAGGTCCAGATAGAACTAAAAAATGACAGATTTTTCTAACAACTAGGCCACAACTTTTCTACCAAGGGTTTAAGAGAAGTATGAAAATGTGAAAACAAATAAAATGGTGTGTTTTCCCATTTTTAGAATTTTTGTGTTACTAAAACCCAATGACTCTATTTCAGGAGCCTCCCTCAGAAATGAAATTTTATGCCACAGCTTCTGCAACGGTAGCCTGGAACAGCAAACGGTCCCAGTGCTGCACTGAAACATTAGCTTAGGTAGTGGAACCACTGGGAACTCCCTGTAAGGATGACAAGGTTTTTACTCCAGCCCTGTGATGCCATAAATTCACCATTGTCTGGAGGTAATTTTTCTGTCTCTGGAAATGTATATAAATTAATTGAATTAATTACTTAGTGGAATTACTAAAGCTGAAATAGTGAGTTACCAAGGATTGTACTCTGCCTGAACTACCTGGGAGCACTTTGGGAAGGTCACAGTTGTCATTCTACTACAGGGGAGCAGAAATTAAGCAAGTGCTGAGCATCCCTCCAACAGACACAAGGTTTATCATCTTTCTTGTCTTTCCAAGAAAGTCTTAATCCACTTTTCAATCACTTTTCAGGGACTGTGAAAAGTCTTGTGTGTACCACTCACTTTAGGCAAGGAACTTGTTTCTTTGGAAAAAATCAGGCTACCACACAAATAAGTTCATTACAAGAGTCAATGTTAGGAACAGCATGCTGCCACATGTGCACTGCACAGTTGTTGCAGTCCCACTCTGGTCCAGTGAATTTTGGTATTTATAGGTTTGTGTTACTCATACTCTGGATGTATGTAATAGGATGTGCTGTTATAAATCAGTGTTTGTATGTTTCTTTTTCTTTCCCTGAAGTCACAGCTGGAGCCCATGCAGATGCTGGAGATAGAATGGTATTTCAGCTTTACTGATAGAGTCAAAGGGATAAAGGAAGTTCCCTTATGCTAAAAGAAGGCTACAACAGCTATTATTCAACTGCATGCCCTGGCTGCTATTATAGCACAGAAGAACAGGGAAGTAAGAAGATGGGGATGAACATTCAGCATGCTGGCTAGCAGAAGTCCTTTGTTACTGGAACATCAATTTCAGGTTTTCCATATTATGAAAATTAACCCAACTTGACGGCTTTCTCCTAAGATATCAGTCACAGCTTTCATAACCATAGCAACAATGATTACTTACTTCAACTAAATATGTCCCCACTAGTCATTTTCTCTTTTGTCTGTTTCTGAATTTCCTTCAGCAATAAATTTGAGCCATGAGCAAATTTTATATAACTGTAGTAATGAGGATTCTCCATCTGGACCCCCAGCATTCTCATTAAAGGTTAAGGTGGCCAAGGCCATCCTAGCCTCTAAATTATCCTCAGGTATTTATTTCCACATTCTCTTGCTCATAACATTCCCAGAGATACTGAGGTGTAAACAGATTTCATTACAGAAGCACTAGAGAGGTCTTGACCTAACCATTCATTAGAAAAGATTTTGGCACTTCAATGGACCATGAGCTGTGGTCTTCTAGTATTGCTAACAGCTTGACAAGTCCATAGTGAGGAATTTTAATGGCTTTTTCAACCTAAATTTAGTGATTTTTATGGCTAAAAACTGGAAGACAGTTTTGCAGTACAATGCTTCTACTCAAAGACTTCAGGCTCATGCTTAGTCTGGGTACTGCATGCAGAGAGGGCCATTTTCCTCTGAGCACTTTAGTGTAAAGTTGATGCAAACTGCAGATGCCAAAGGATGGTAAGTTGCATGGTAAGACTCAACCCAAAGATTGCAATTTATGTCAGCTGTTGATAATTTATTTCTTCGTAACTGCATGGACTTAAGCAGAAAAAAATCAGAGGACTTTGGAAAGGCTCCCAAAGCCTCCAAGTCAGTAGCTCCATCTGCAATGTATTGATTAATCTATATCATGGTCTGGACTGTTCTTAAAATCAAAAATTCTGAAATTTCAATAACGGAAATACTGTAAGTTCTAATTTACAGTGGCAACTTATTGATCCCACTTTGCCTTCCTTCCTTATTTCTTCAGATAACTGTTTATACAACAGTGGAGGTTCAAACAATGTTAGAAGATTTAGACTTGACATCAGGAAACATTTCTTTACCAAGAGGGCAGTCAAACACTGGAATCGGCTTCCTAGAGAGATGGTTGGTGCCTCATACCTGTCAGTGTTTCAGAGGCATTTGTACAATGCCGTTAAAAAATAGTCTTTAAATTTTAGTCAGCCCTGAAGTGGTCAGACAGTTGGACTAGATGATCATTGGAAGTCTGTTCCAACTATTATTCTATTCCATTCTATTCCATTCTATTCCATTCTATTCCATTCTATTCTATTCTATTCTATTCTATTCTATTCTATTCTATTCTATTCTATTCTATTCTATTCTATTCTATTCTATTCTATTCTATTCTATTCTATTCTATTCTATTCTATTCTATTCTATTCTATTCTATTCTATTCTATTCTATCCTATTCTATCCTATCCTATCCTATCCTATCCTATCCTATCCTATCCTATCCTATCCTATCCTATCCTATCCTATCCTATCCTATCCTATCCTATTCTATTCTATTCTATTCTATTCTATTCTATTCTATTCTATTCTATTCTATTCTATTCTATTCTATTCTATTCTATTCTATTCTATTCTATTCTATTCCATTCCATTCCATTCCATTCCATTCCATTCCATTCCATTCCATTCTATTCTATCCTATCCTATCCTTTCTATTCTATTCTATTCTATTCTATTCTATTCTATTCTATTCTATTCTATTCTATTCTATTCTATTCTATTCTATTCTATTCTATTCTATTCTATTCTATTCTATTCTATTCTATCCTATCCTATCCTATCCTATCCTATCCTATCCTATCCTATCCTATCCTATCCTATCCTATCCTATCCTATCCTATCCTATCCTATCCTATTCTATTCTATTCTATTCTATTCTATTCTATTCTATCCTATCCTATCCTATCCTATCCTATCCTTTCTATTCTATTCTATTCTATTCCATTCTACTGAAATTATATCTGGGTTTTATTTTTGCCTGTTTTAATGTTTTTCTTCACTGCAAAGTTTTTAAAGCTTAGTTAAATAAGATAATATATATATAACTGAAGAAGAAATGTTATTCTTTTGAGATGAAAGAAGACAACAAACACCCAATAATATGCAAAATAAGAACTAAAAGATGTAATTTGTTGTTTTGCAAAATTATGGAAATGTACTTGAAAATTTAATCAGAAATTTTATAGTTTCACAAACAGGAAGAATTCTAAAAGGTTTTATAACCTGAAATATGGAATAATCTTTTTAATCAAGAACATTTCATAAGCCCTGTATATCAGAAATAGAAGTTAGGGACAACTTTTAAATATGGAATATCGGAAATGACTATCCTGGTCCTCTTATCTAGTACTTTTCATTAGAATATTGTCAATGAACAATATACTACATGTGATATGAAAATGTTTGTCTCCTGAAAGGGTGAAGGTTCAAATAATCTTAAAGGAAGGAAGCAGCATCAAGTTGTCACACTATTTCAAAGACATAAATACAGTGACACCATACTTAATGTTTCTAGATTGATTTCTAATGATTTCTAGGCACATTTTAAATATGACACTTACAGTGCTATTTCCCTCTACCTCCCAAATGCTTCTGAGCAGTTTATTATGAGAAGTTACTCAAGTAAAACAATACTGTTCTATTTGATCAGAAGATCAGAAGAAAATATTGATTCTTAGTTGGTTTGCCTTTTTTTTTTTTTTTTTAGGGAGATAATTCCAGCTATGCAAACTCAGTAGAGTTATTTTATATTTATGCAGGGACATAGAGAGACACAATCTGGAATCATTAGTAGAAGAAGGAAAAAAAAGTTTATTTATATACTAAATACTGCTTTTGCTGAAGGGTTATCATGATAAATGCTATCTACTTTTAGATGTCAAAGTCATTACTAGAAAATAAACGGTTGAAGCACTATTTAAAAGAAGTGCTGAGTCTGGCCATAACAGTTTTGAAGTGAGAAACTGTAATAATTTTTCTTCAATGTGTAACTAGCAAAGAAGAAATTCTTCCTTTTCATGTCCTACCTCAATGATATGATGTAGTGTTTCTCACTTTATCACCTATTATGCACTAAATGTTTTAGATGGGCCATTTCTTGATGAGCTGATGATAAAAGAAAGAAACATATGTAGGAAAGAAAAGTGTATTTTTTTAATCTACTTTCTATTTATATACATTACATATTTTGTAGTTTTTTGCTATTACTCTAAAACTGCAAACTTGAGAAAGGATTCCATCAATCCATGTAAAAAGCTTTTTCATCCTTGCTCCCAATGAATGTCAGTTGCTGATCTCCCACAACTCACAAGTGAAGAATTATCTCAATCATCACCATATGCATCAGAAAAAACAAGTCTGCCAATGTCTGGGAGATGAGATTTCATTCAAGTTTTTACGTATATACATATATATTTAACTGAGATAAAATGTTTGAAGTTATTTTTTTCTTGTCAACAGTGTCTGTATGTAAGTAAACCATACTTACTGGTACATAGAAAAGGTCAATGTTATTAGATAAAATGGAACAAGCCCATTATTATTCCAGTAAGACTAACTGTTGTTATTATTGTAGTAGGATGAAAATTTATGTACTTATCTTGTTTTAAAACTAGGATACATTCAAAAATCATAGTTCATTTTAATTTTGGCATTGTTAATTAGTGGCAGATTTTGTACTGGCCTAAGATGAAATCCTCGCTGGAATTTTATATATTTGTATTCAATTACTGGCTACTCTTTAACTCTTTGCGCTTCAGTGCTATGCAGTGAAATTTCACTAGGAGTCACTTCATACTCATAATGTTCTATTCAGGTATAACATTTAGACTACTGTATAGTAGGTAAGATCAAAGTCAGCCTCAAAATATATCTCAGTAAATGGAGAAATACGCCAGCTCCATAGAAGTGATTTTGTAGTATTTTCATTAAAACATAGTCTAAGGTAACCTTAGCTAGTATTGTATCCTGCTGCCTTACATCACCTCCAAAATTAATATGTTTATACTAGTTTATTTGCCTTTCTATCTGCTAATCTCTCCTTATCCCTCCCTCTCCTCCCCCTCCTCAAATAAATAAAACAGGGCGTGCTCTGTTTTTTAGCCCCAAGTACAAGAGCATGACAAGGCTTCCACCTGTATGGATACATTCTTCCATTTCCTCTGAGGACACCTGCACTGCTATTTGAAACAATCCCTGCCCTATGCTGTTGCACAGTCACACCTGAACGTTAATTGAGAAGTGAATGTTGGTGAGGCTACAGGGACATGCCAACAATTAGATGGCATGGATAAGTTTGCTTCTGCAGAAACAGCCTAAGGCCTCAGGTTGGACCATTGGCTCTGCCACAGTCCTGCCTCTCCCAGTGCCATAAGAAGTTGAGACTCAAGCGCATTTCCTATAAAAGTAAAACAAGGACCCGATTTCCAAGTTCCCCGTACCATACATAGTGATTCACATCAGTGTTTTACATCCACTTGGCAATGCGGCACATACAGGAACCAGTCAACATGTAGTACATTTACAGGAGGTATATTTATCCTCTTCCACACTTAGATTTGCATTTGGTTTACATTTCTTCCTTCCTTTGCTATATTTTAATACATATTAATTGCATTGTGCTACATGAAATTTGGTGAAAACTGAGTATAACTGGTTAGAAAGGAAAAAAAGTGAGCCAAAATACTTTCAGAAGTGTTTATAGCACCCGGAATTGTGCATAACAATGTTCTAATTAACTGTTAATTTTGAAGGAGATAGATAGTCAGGGACATACTGTAGATGCTGAGGAAGTGTTTCAAGCATGTTAATCTATAATGATAACTCCTTTTAACACTAGATCTTTGGAAATTAATCAGTGAGCTAAAATTCAGGAATTTTAGTAGACGCATGTTAAAATGGGTATCACTAGAAGAATATAATAAAAGATGCATTAGCTATAGGCCATACTGACTCTTTATTCATGAAATATTTTGAAATGACTACAGAGTTTTGTCTAAGAACTGCCAGATTTGATCTCCAGAAAGCAGTAACTTTCAGTGAGAAAAGCAAACTTCAGCTTGTGGCTTGAAAAGATATTTAGATATATTTTGACTACTTTGTAGGTATGTCTGTGTGTACAACAGAGGAACTTGGAAACATCAGGCGAATAGATACACACTAGAAGTAGGGGCATTTTTCATAAAGTAACAGGCTGTATTCTCATTTTCTTTCAGTAATGGGTATCTTCACCCATTACTAGTATTTCAATGACAGCAAAGTATCCTCAATTCAGAGCACACATGTTTTGCAAAGGAAATTCAAGAGAGAAGATATATATGAAAACTCATTCTACCCCTTTCTTACCAGTGAGAAATTTTCATGTGGTTTGCAAGGTCAGCAGTCTGTTTTCCTTGCACAGGTCATTCTTGAACTTATTTTCTTAGAGATAAAGACTTAGATCTACTTTTTGAGATAAACACATGCATACATACAAGTCTGAAACTGACTGGATGAGATATTCCCTCATAAAAAGAAGTAAAAGTAGCACAGACCAAGGGTGCTCATTAGGAATAAGCAATGTATGTTATGTATTAAGCAAAATACAAAGATTGCAACTGCAGATAAGCAATTCTGTTTGAGAGAGGAAGGTATTTTGTTTTTTTGGGAGAAGGAAAAATGTCAGGTACATTGCAGAGGGAAAGTGTGATTCACTAGTGCAAGGAATCTGCACAAATTTTACATGCAGTATAGAGTAATTGTAGGGTTAAATAATTATGCTGTAGTTGCACTCCATGTATTTAAAACTGTTGTTTACATTTCTGTTGACCTGTTGATGGTGTTTATATTTCAGTTTGTTCTTAATATATGTGAAATTTGAGATCTAATAATCCTTCCATAAAAGGAACATTATTTCTGCAACCAGACCATTCACAGGTCTATCATACCAATGCTTTCGCAATCAATTGAATTTTTTGGCATTCTTCTGACCCAGCAGAACAAGTATTTTGGCCCATGCTTGGAGTACAGCGTAGATTACATAGGTTTATGGAGTTATTATGGTCATAACCTCAATGGGAAAAACAGACCTTAGAAAAAAATAATGTGTTTTCAGGAGAGGATTTTAAAATTGCCACTGGAAGTTAGCTGGCCAACTCCTACACATCTTCACAAGTTCATTTATGCCTTTTGACAAGTTTCCCTTAATTTTACATTTTGTGAAAACAGAGCTGAAAACGCAAAGAGAAATGTGAGTATCATACGGCGAGCCAATTCTCTGCAGGTTGAATGTCCATAGGCAACAGGTTGCAGCTGCTAATTTATTTCATTACTAGAAGGAAATAAATGGCACCATCTAATAAATTTAAAAATATTCCACTAGTACAGAGCCATGAGTTATACCAAAAACCTGATCTCAGTTACTGATGGGGCATATTAATCTCTAGGAATAAATGGTTGGAGGATGAAGAACAAATGGCTATTTTATGAAGGAAATAAAACATTTTCTATGATTAATAATAAACATACTGACAGGCATGTAAGAGGCATAGTAACAATAATTCATTGATCCGTGGAATGAAGCATTCTGATACTAGGATGGTTAGAGTCACTTGACAAACTACTGTAAGAATTAATATTTCTCTCCTTGAACCACCAACTGTTTATGGGGTCAACAGTGTGAGCCATGCTTTTTGTGCTGTTACTCCTTGATGTACTGAATCTTGAATATGATGCATCTAGAAGTAGAATTTCAACACAAAACCCCCTTGATTGACTAGAGCCAGAATGTCATTTTCATAAGTATTCCACTCTTGTGAATGCACAGAGTGCATATTTTTACTTGCAAATTGCTTCAGCAGTGTACCCAAGTTTTATATGTATAAGCATACCCTGTCATGTTTTGCTGCTCATTCTTATGTTATATTCTTAACAAAGGAAGAGATTGCAAATTGAAAATCCTCTAGTCGATCAGAGAGAAATCAACTCTGAATACAACTTAGAATACAAGTTAGAGGAGCCACACCTAAAATTTATAATAGAAAGCTTCAAGTACAGTTCTGAGAAAGAGTATTTTCAATAAATTTCACAGATCAAATGAAGTATGCAGTGCACACCCACTTCTCAGGATTAATTCTCAGGTTGCAGTGAGCTTGGAAAATTGCTATTTCTTGACCTAAAAGGAGGTTAAAACACTTTCACTGGAAATCGATTCACTTTAAAGTATTTAGAACTGTTCATATTTTGTAGAAGTATATACGACAGGGCTGGTTTCAACTGGTACTTTATGTAACAGTTGTGGGAAGCCCATCATACACAGAAAGAAATCTGAATGAGTGTTTAACAAGATGGACCATTTTGTTATTTTTCTTCTAAAATGCTAGCTGAAAGAGGAGCTGAAAAGTACAGATGTGCTGTATGTCTTGTGTTGGTGTACATGACTGCTGCACATGCTGAAGGAAAGTGTTACAAAACCCCTTTGCTATTAACCTTGCTCTTTAAATAAACATGACTTTCAACATCATCAAATACTATTATGTGCTGCAAAACATAGAATGCACCTTTATTCTTCATGCTATAGTTCCAGAAAAAAACACATCTGGATCATGACAATTCTAAGTTGAAGTTGAAGACTCTGAATAATGTCTGAAGAAAAACAATAAGAAATTTAGACCACTCCTTCATCCGAGGCAGGGACACTAAACATATAGTATTCTTGACAAATGTTTGCCTAACCTTAACCTCCACTGGTAGAAATTACATTATCTACGGAATTATTCAAAGATGTGCAGAGAAAATCAACTGTCACAACTAGAAGCAGAACTGGACTATATAAATCTTCTACAGTGCTGCACGTTACTTAAAGAATGTGAAATACAAACTCAATTACACCCATACATCCCTTGACTTGCAAAAAGCATTATCAATTGCTATTTTACAGGGTAGGTAAAGGTAAAGGAAACAGGTCCCTGCAATTCCAAATTTTTTATGTCATGAACAGTTCTAATGCCTCCCTGTTCCCATGTTTATGTTTACGTAAAGAAGCAACTTGGTGCAATGGAAAAGATCAAAATTGTTATAGATTGCCCAGAGAAGCTATAGAGTCTCTGTCTTTGGAGGTTTTCAAGCCTTAAGTCAGGCAGGGCAAAGCCCTGGAAAGCCTGGTCTTCATTCATTGCTGAATGTGTTCTGGGAAGGTGGCTGGATTTAGAAATCTGCATTCTCACCTGAGTGATTATCTGATCAGGAGGCTGGAGAAGCTCATGTTGAAACCCTGGCATCTGTGCTGTGTGCTGGTAGGAGGTCTTATTTCAGATCATATTTAGTGCTGTCTGCTGGACCAAATGTTGCTATCAGAGATATGGTTTGAAGCTGTGTAAGGTTCACTTACAGCCCTGGACCCCTATGGAAGGTGGGCTACATTTAGTGAATGACTGGAGCAGAAGTTCAGTATTAGTATCGTCCAAAAGGAAGCTTTTTCACACATGTCAAAATGAATCATTGTGCTGTCCCTAGTTTCATAAAGGGATTTGCTTCAGAATAACACTTCTGAAATGAAGTACTAAAGTAGACACAAACTATGTATATCAAACCAAATTTGAAAATTTGGTACTTAGTCCCCTGGTGGGTTTGTGCTGTCTTTCTTCCTTGCTGTAGTTGGGAGTGGTCTTGTGGTATTCTTCCCCTCAGCCTAAGGAGTGCTGCATAATCTGAGGTAGACTCTTTGAAAGGACAAGGAGTTTACTATATTTTGGGTTTGATGCAATAACAAGATTTGACTGGAAAATTATGCATTAACTATAATTCAATTTTAGCCGTGAATTTATTGAGGTGTTTTTGTTATTATTTATTATCAAGAAGAAAGGGAAGAAACTTAAAATTGTATCATAGAACTGTTTTATTGCAGCATTTACCTGTTCTTCCGTTTGGACCTGTAATTTTCTTGTCGTTCTTCCTCAGCCCCTGAGCACTGACTGACAGGGAGATTTTTGTTACTCTAGTATCACTTAAATAATTTTCTGAACACTTAGAAATGAAGTGATAATCATCCATCCCTCTCATGTACTCCTGAAATATCTGAGACATAATCAAAGTATAAAAGAGAAAAAGTCTTCCCTACACTAGAAACAGAGAGTCAGGAAGCAATTCCTTACAAACAGGGACTTCTTCAAAGCAATCTTTCTTTGAAATGTAGAGAAAGAAAGGCAGATAGAGCTGTTCAAACTGCCCCTTGGTAGAAGAGCTGCTGTCTTCAGCAGCATAAATTTGACAGTATCATGTAGTAGAGAAGGATTGCAACAAAATCTCCCGCATATATTCTTTAAAATTTCACCCAGATTTTTTTGTCTTTCCTTTTCATTCTTATTCAAGTTTTTTAGGATGAACCATAGTTTCTAACTTTGGGTGGGAACACTGCACTCATTTAACCTGGCCTTCTGTCTTGCATAAATTATCAAACCTCACCTGATAATTTCTGTGGCAGATCCAGAGCTTCAAGAGAGCTCAATGTCTGCTCTAAAGATGTTAATTACCATAAGGATGGGGAAAAAAATAATACAAGCAACAGTTGAAGTGGGGTGGAAAGTGAACTTAGGTGGCAGAGAAATTACAGCTATACTCACTACCTGCTGGTTCTAAATCAAATGCATTACTTCAGTAAGAAAGCAAGTATTGAAAACCTAAAAAATGTAGTCAGACTTTGCAGGTCTGCATTTGGTCCCATGAATCTGAATACCTATAAATACATGACAGTCTATTCAGAGAACCAATAGAAATGGAAGATTAATAGCAATACTTGTTCTGGTGGGTTAACCCTAACCAGGTGACCACTAAAGCTGCTCTATCACTCCCCTCCTCATCTGGACAGGGGGATAAAAACCGTCATGGTCAAAACAGGCTCGACTTGGAGACATTAATTTATTGCCAATCAAATCTGAGTAGCGTAGTGAGAAATAAAAGCAGTCTTAAAACACCTTCCCCCCACCCCTTCCTTCTTCCTGGGCTCAACTTCATTTCTGAATTTCTCTACCTCCTACCCGCCAAGCAGCACAGGGGGACAGGCAACAGGGGTTATCATCAGTCCGTCACACATTGTCTCTGCCACTCCTTCCTCCTCACCTTTGTCCCCTGCTCCAGCATGGGATGCCTCCCACGGGAGGCAGTCCTCCACCAACTTCTCCAATGTGAGTCCTTCCCACGGGCTACAATTCTTCATGAACTGCTGCAGCGTGGGTCCCTCGCACAGGCTGCAGTCCTTCAGGAACAGACTGCTCTAGCACAGGTCCCCCACAGGGTCACAGGTCCTGCCAGCAAACCTGCTCCAGCGTGGGCTCCTCTATCCGCGGGGTCACAGGTCCTAGAAGGAGTCTCCTCCAGCATGGGCTTCCCATGGGATCACAGCCACCTTTAGGCATCTACCTGTTACAGCACGGGGTCCTCCATGGGCTGCAGGTGGATACTTGCTTCACCATGAACCTCCGTGGGCTGCAGGGCCACAGCCTGCCTCAGCATGGTTTTCCCCACAGGCTGCAGGGGAATCTCTGCTCCAGTGCCTGGAGCACCTCCTCCCCTCCTCCTTCACTGACATTGGTCTCTGCAGGGTTGTTTCTTTCATATATTCTCTGTCCTCTCTCTCATGCTGCTGTTGCACAGCAGATTTTCCCCTTCTTAAATATGTTATCCCAGAGGTTCTACCATTGTTGATGGGCTCAGGTTTGGCCACCAGTGGGTCTGTGTCAGATCCAGCTGGCACTGGCTCTGTTGGATGTGGGGGAAGCTTCTGGCATCTTCTCACAGAAGCCATCCCTGTAGGTCCCCTGCTACCACAACTTTGTCATGCAAATCCAATACATCTGGGTGTAATACATGCCCTATATTCAAAGACATAGGAGAATGAGGAGTGGGTGAAGTTCCTCGTACCACCTGTGAAAAGGTATATTTCCCTAACCAGCCCTTGTCAGATTGTTTCTGCACAAAAAAGAAGCAAAACATTTGTCCGCCTGCTGTGATGTCAAACAAACAGCAGTTGCTGTGCAAAGTTCTCCTTCCTTCTCTTGCGGGATATTTTTCCTCCTTCCTTGTGTATCAGCTTTGGAAATATTGTCTTGCATTGTATTGGCAGTACTCTAGAGGCATCTCCAAAGACACATACATCCCCTTTTATTTTTCTAAAAAGCACTCAGTACCTCAGATATTTTTTAAAAAAATGTCAAATTGCTACTTTCCAGGAAATCTGCTTTGTCATTTCAAATAATAAGTGCAAGACAATTGCAGCATTGTTATTTGAAGTGAGGTATCGGTAATTCTGATGGCTCATAACTGGTAGTTTCCTAAGACAACGATCTCTTAGTTTAATGTTTTTGGATCATTACCAGTCTGGCTTGAAGGTGTGTCATAGTTTTCTCCCTCTCTAAAAGAGCCACAGTAAGGCTTTTTTCTAAACCTCCATTCTGAGCCTGTTAAACTCATTAATTACTTAATTTGGTCCCTTTATTATGAAGTTCAGGTGTTTCGGTCACACAAATAGTCTGTATTTCCCTGAGTACTGATAAACACAGAAGCATCACACAATGTTTAACACTGGGGACTACTTCTGAGGAGCTGGCCCAAATGCCTCTCTATTCTACAAGGAGTAAAGAATCCCTCTGATCTTGTGCTTTTGAATGTATTTATTGACTTCAGTGGGATGTATACACACTTTAAGTATTGAATACCCATAATGAACTTGATCTGAAATGAGGAGTTATGAATTGATGATGCCATTTTTAGTCATTTTTAACAAGAATTTTCTGTGACAATGATTGCTTAAGATATTTGATGCTATCCCATAGTATTTATAACATCTGTTCTATGGCCAGTGACAAATGCTCTGGGTCAACCACCTTACTCTGGATGATTTAGGGTGCAATCTCCTGTTTAAATGATCCAGGTAATTCTGTACTTTAACATCTGACTTCAAAGAGATTAATTCTCCTTTAATTTGTTCCATATCATTTGTGACTAGAAAAAAATGTGGTAAATGTTCAAAACCTTTGGAAAGCATTAGGTGGTGTAGACATAGTACCAGCTTCAGCAGTTTTGGAAGGTACTTAAAATTGCAAGCAAGGAAATAGAATTGTCTTTAATCGCTGTTAGATTAAAATATCATTGTATATTTTGGCTATGGTTTTGAATGAATTACATATCTTCAGCTCAGCTGATTTACTACTGATTTAGACTTGCAGACTTGAAAGAAGAAATCAAATTCATAATTGATCACTATAAAATGGTGCTGTTGATTTCAATGAGAAGCATAAGGAAATACTGTTTCTGAGTCTAGACTCTGACTTTTAATACATCTCAGATAAGTTTTCATTGTGAACTTAGGAACAGAAACAAGTAAAAAAAATTGGTAAATGTATAGATATATTCTTCCATTAAATCAAGAACAAAGTCAAAAGTTAGTATGGAGCATCTAGTAAAGCCGTGTTCTTTTTTAAGTGGTCTGATACCTTACTCACTTTTATCCTTGTAAACAATGGCTGCATTTTTGCTTTTCATCTCATAAACAATCTTTCTCAAATATGCGTGAAATATTCTTCCTTCAAAAGATATTTCTCAAAATGTTCCGCATATTGACACAGCCATGTCACAATTAATTTCTGTAGCCATTACAGGGAACTACTGTAGTGTCTGACACATAACTTTTTACAATTTTTGGCAAATGTTGACTTTTAAACGGCAGTTGCTGTATTAACATTGTAGCAAAATATTTAAAATGTATGTAAGGAATTTAGGGTCTTTTATCTAAGTTTTAAAATACTAGGCACTTAAACTACTGTTTCTCATTGACTTTTGAATTAATTTAACTTCTGAATGTCTCAATATGAACTGAAACAGATACTAGATTAATGCCCAGACAAAACCTTTTTCTCTGATTAAGATAATATATATATCCTTACAATAATTTGAAGCTTTGTTTAGATTTATTTAAAAAATGTTTTCACATTGTCTGGTAAGATAAAGACAAATATTTTGCTCTTGATCCTTCTTGCTTATTTACTATTCTGTTCTTTTGGCTGACAGCACTTTTGACTAAAGTCAAAGAGTTGTCTGTACCATTTAAATGTTGGGTTGAACAAAGTGACAAGTCATATTATTCCAAAATATTTTATTTTGAAATAATTTATTTCTCTTCAGAAGGGAAAAAAATATAATGAGTCAGTCAGTAACTTCAGATGGAAGCAATTCAGACAGTCACCACAAAACCTTACAGGTTTAAGTCCCCTCTCACTCTCACAAATGTTAGACATTTGTAACTTCATTGACTACAGTAGTACAACTGATTTATAACAATATAAATGAGAAAAAACCCCCAGGCTTACCATTTTTTTATTCTTAGAAAGAGGGAAGTATCATTTAAACTCGTGTGGACACCCAGACACATGCACATGCACACTCACATACACAGGTGTTGCCAGAACTAGATTGAAATTTCGTTCCTGAACATGAGACGAGACTCATCAATCAATCACCATTAATCTTTGTTGTGGGAAATCTTTATGGATTGATCTATCAATTTATAATAAAACATATAAGAAATGTACAAGAAAAGGGTCTCTTCCTGAAGACACTAATGTGTTTCTACTTATTCGTGCTTTCTTCATAAAGATCCAGGAAATGAATGAGTTGTTCAACTAAGTGAGTCATTTGTGTCCTGTTCTGTTCTGTTCTCCTGAAATTATTTGATATTCCTTTGTTTTACATAAAAATTATGGAGATTCACAATTAATGGTGCTGTATAAGAATCAAGGCTTTTCTGTAAAACCAGAACAATAAAAACAAGAAAAAGGACCTTGTTCCTTAGATCATAATGGGAGAAAGATCAGAAATATATGAAATCACAGAACCAGAGAATGGTTGAAATTGGAAGAGACCTTTTAAGGTCATATTGTCCAACCCCTTGGTCCACCCAGAACTGGTTGCCAAGGACCATGTCTGAATGGCTTCAGACATGGAGGCTTCACAACCTCCCTGGCCAACCCGTGCCAATGTTCAGTCAACCTCAAAGTGAAAAAGTGTTTCATGATGTTCATAGTCAACCTCCTATGTTTCCATTTGTGCCCATTGCCCCTTGTTCTGTCACTGGCCACCACCGGAAAAAGCCTGAATCCATCCTTTTTTCACCCTCCTTCAGGCATTAATAAGATCTTCTCTTCTCCAGGCTGAACAGTCCCAGCTCTTTCAGACTTTTTTCAGGGGAGAGGTACATCTGTCCCTTCATCACCTCTGTGGCCCATTGCTGGATGCTCTCCAGTATATCCATGTCTCACATGTACTGAGGAGCCTAGAACTGGACATGATATTCAATGTGTGGCCTCACTGGTGCTGAGGAGAAGGGAAGGATCACCTCCCTTGGCCTGCAGACAACACTCCTCATAACTCATCCCAGGATGCTGTTGTCTCTTTTTTGCCATAAGGGAAAACTACTGGTTTGTGTTCAACTTCGTGTTCACCAGGACCCCCATGTCCTTTTTGAGAAAAAACTCAGTCCCTGGAAAGCATCCTGATGTTTACTGGATGCAGCAACAGGCAAAAAAGCAAGCTCACTGTGCTGCTCTGCCAATGTGCTCGGAGGCTGCATCTTCAGGCCCAGGTGAATTTCCCCTGCGGTCTGTGGGGTTCACTCCCCAGAGGTACTGAATGTGGGAGCCTGATGAGAGGAGAGCCCCGGAGAAGCACCCTGCCTCTGCACTTGGTGGTTTGCCAGCAGACGAGGTGTTGTCAGTGGCCAAGCTGTGTGGGTTGTGCTGCTGTGGGGATCTGCTCTGGACCTTCTCTCTGACCCTGTTCCTCTGGCAGTGGTTGGACACAATGTAGAAGCGAGCACAATATGCCAGCGGTGGCCCCATCAGTGCTGAGGAGAGGGGAGGGATCACCTCCCTCAACCTGCAGACAACACCTCCTAATGCAGGACACCATTAACTTTCTTTGCCACAAGGGCATATTGCTGGGTCATGGTCAACTTGGTGTCTGTTGTGGTTTGAGCTCAGAGGGCAACTGAGCACCACACAGACACTCACTCCCCCTTCTTGCTCCAACTGGAGTCCCTCCCATGGGCTGCAGCCCTTCCTGAGCTGCTCTAACGTGGGACACCCCTGCATGCTTCAATCCTTCCAGTGCTGAACTACAACAGTGGAGGCTACTATTCACGCTGGATGCCAACCTGCTTCAGGCACAGCCACCTTAGTCATCCATGAGAAACCCCTCACAGGCCATAAATCAGTGTCTGCTCCACCGTAGATCTCCATGGATGGCAGGGGGGGCCGCCCTGCCGTCTCACCACAGGATACAGGGGGGTCTCTGCTCCAGCACTCCTCCCCCCTCTTTTCTTCCTCCATTCCTCCACTGACCTTGGTGTTCACGCAGCTGCTGCAGCTCCTCCTCACAAGTCCGACTCCTCCTCACCACGTCCTTTCTTAAATACATTATTGCAGAGGCGCAGCTGATTTGTTTGGTCTTGGTGCAGAGATGGGGCCAGCTTGGAGCTGGGGGAGCTTTGAGAAGCTTCTCACGGGAGACTACTGCTGTATCCCCCTCCCCTGCTACCAAAAAAACCCCACCACTCACTCAAACCCAGGACCGTGACCATCAGTGTCCTTTTCTGCCAAGTTGCCTTCAAGCTGGGTGGCCCCCAGTGTATACCAGTGTATGGATTTTTTCTTCCCCAGGTGTAGGACTTTGCACTTCTCTTTGTTGAACTGCATGTGGTTTCTGTCAGCCCATTTCTCCAGCCTGTCGAGGTCCCTCTGGATTGCAGAATGACCCTCTGCTGTAACAAGTACTCCTAACCTGATGTCATCTGCAAAATTGCTCAGGGTACACTCAGCCCCAACATCCAGATTGTTAATGACAATGTTAAATGGGACTGGACCCAGTACTGACCCCTGGGGTACACTCCTGGCTACAGCCCTACCATTAGACTTCATGACACTGATGACTACCCTCTGGGCACAGCCTTTCAGGCAGTTTTCAACGTACCTCACTCTCTGCTTATCCAGTTTATACACCATCAGCTTGTCTATGAGGATCTTATAAGAGACAGTGTGAAAGGCCTTCCTGAAGTCCAGGTAGACAATATCCACCGCTCTCCCCTCATCTACCAGGGTAGTCATTTCACTGTAGATATTTATCTAGATATTTATCAAGATGGTCAAGCACTACTGCTCTTTGGTGAAGCCATGTGGATTATGCTTGATGATTTTCTTGTCTTTAATGTGGCTGGAAATGGTTTCAAGTATCAGCTGTTCCATCACTTTCCCAGGGATCAATGGGAGGCTGGCCTGCCTGTAGTTCCCTGGGTCGTCCTTCTTGAACACAGGAGTGGCATTTGATTTCCTCCAGTTCTTGGGCTTTTCACCTAGTTGCCATGATCCTTCAAAGATTATTGAGAGTGGCCTCACAATGACATCAGCCAGCTCCCTCAGTACTTGTGGGTGCATCTGATCAGGGTTCATGGACTTATGTATGTTCATTTAGCTTTAAGTATTCACAGACCAGATCATCTTAAACCAAGGGTCCATCTTCCTTGCTCCACCTTTCCTCCTGGTTCTGGGACCTGGGATTCCTGAAGGCTGGTCTTTCTAGTGAAGACTGAGGTGAAGGTGACATTAAGTAGTTCAGCCTTTTCCATGTCCCATGTAACCACATCCTCCAAATTTTTTGTGCAATACCTACATTTTTCCTAGTCTTCATTTTGTCACCTATGACTTAAGTTATTTTACATATTTAGCACTACACAGTTCATTAAACCACAGAACCAATAAGGCAAACTGTCAAGGCAGGAAGTACTAAGGCTTATTTCAGCTCTTAGATCAGAACCTGTGGGGACAAATAATGACTTCATGTGCTGGGACGGGTCCTATGACTGCAGTGTTGGCATGGAAGGATACAGGCTTTTTAGGAAGGACAGGCAAAGAAAATGAAGAAGGGGATCCTCCCACTATGTCCATAAAATGCTGGAGTGCATGGAGGTCTGCCTCAGGTCGGATGAAGACCTGAATGAGAGCTTATGGTTCAGGATTAAAGAGAGGGCAGGTGACAGGGAGAGGGGGCCTGATACAGGCCACCTGACCAGGAGGAATGAACAGATGAGACTCTCTATAGACAGATAGGAGCAGCCCCACAGTCACAAGCCCTGGTCCTTATGCAGGGACTTCATCCACCCTGATACCTGTTGGAGGGACAACACAGCTGGGCATAAGCAATCCAGGAATTTACCAGGATGCATTGATGGTAGCTTCCTTCTCCAAGTGATAGAGGAGCCAATGAGGAGAGGTGCTGTGCTGGACCTTGTCCTCACCAACAAGGGAGGGCTGGTGGGGAATGTGAAGCTCAAGGGCAACCTTGACTGCAGTGACCTTGAAATGGTAGAGTTCAAGATCCGTAGGGCAGCAAGGAGGGCACACTGCAGGCTCACTACCCTGGACTTCAAGAGAGCAGACTTTGGCCTCTTCAAAGATCTGCTTGACAGAGTACTGTGGGATAAAGCCCTGGAGGGAAGAGGGGCCCAAGAAAGCTGGTTAATATTCAAGGATCACCTCATCCAAGCTCAGGAGTGATACATCCTGACAAAATCAAGTAAGAACACTAAGAGGCCTGCATGAATGAACAAGGAGTTCCTGGACAAGCTCAGACACAAAAAAGAAACCTACAGAGGGTAAAAGGAAGGACAGATAGCCTGGGAAGAATACAGAGAAATTGTCTGAGCAGCCAAGGATCAAATTAAGAAGGTGAAACCCTTGATAGTGTTAAATCTGGCCAGGGACATCAAGGGTAACAGGAAAATGTTCTCTAGGTACATTGATAATAAAAGGAAGACTAAAGAAAATGTGGGCCCTCTCTGGAAGGAAACAGGATACTTGGTTACCTAGGATATGGAGAAGGCTGAGGTACTCAGTGACTTTTTTTCCTCAGTCTCCAGCCGCACCACCCAAGTCACAGAAGGCAAAGGCATGGACTGTAAGAATAAAGAACCACACATTCTAGGAGAAGATCAGGTTTGAGACCATCTAAGGAACCTGAAGATGCACAAGTCCATGCATCCTGATAAGATGTATCCATAGATCCTGAGGGAACTGGTGAATGAAGTGCCTAAGCTGCTACCCATCAAATTTGATAAGTCATAGCATCCCAATGAAGTTTCTGCTGACTAGAAAAAGGGAAATGTAACCCCCATTTTTAAAAAGAGAAAAAAAGAACACTCAGGGAACTACAGGCTGGTTAGTTTCACCTCTGTGCCTGGCAAGATCATGGAACATATCCTCCTAGAAACTATGCTAGCGCATATGGAAAATAAGGAGGTGACTGGTGACAGTCAATACAGCCTCACTAAGGGCAAATTGTGCTTGAAAAATTTGGTGGTCTTCTATGTCAAGGTTACAGTGTTGGTGGATAATGGAAGAGCAACTGACTTCATCTACCTGGACTTCTGCAAAACATTTGACATTGTCCCACACAGCAGCCTTGTCTCTAAATTGGAGAGACATGGATTTGATGGATGGACTGCTCGGTGGATAAGGAATTGTCTCCATGGCCACACTCAAAGAGTTGCAGTCAATGGCTCGATGTCCAGGTGGAGACCAGTGATGAGTGGTGTTCTTCAGGGTTCAGCGTTGGGACCAGTGCTGTTTAACATCTTTGTCAGCAACATGGACAGTGGGATTCGGTGCACCCTCAGCAAGTTTGTCAATGACACCAAGCTGTGTGGTGCAGTCAACACACTGGAGGGAAGGGATGCAATCCAGAGGGACCTGGACAGGCTTGAGAGGTGGGCCCATGCAAACATGAGACAATGATGTGTGCTCGCAGTCCAGAAAGCCAACTATATCCTGGCCTGCATCAAGAGAAGCGTGACCAGCAGGTCAAGGGAGGTGATTCTCCCCCTCTACTCTGCTCTGGTGAGACCCCACCTGAAGTACTGCATCCAGCTCTGGAGCCCCCAGTATAAGAAGGACATGAACCTGCTTGAGTGGATCCAGAGAAGGCCACAAAGATGATCAGGAGGCTGGAGCACCTCTCCTATGAATATAGGCTGAGAGAGATGGCGTTGTTCAGCCTGGAGAAGAGAAGTTTTCAGTGAGACCTCATTGCGGCATTCCAGTACTGAAAAGGAGCCTACAGGAAAGATGAAGAGAGACTCTTTGTCAGGGTGTGTAGTGATAGGATGAGAGGTAACAGTTTTAAACTGAAAGAGTTTAGATTTAGATTAGATACAAGGAAGAAATTAATCATCAAGCTGAAAAGCTTTATATCTTTTTTTTTTTTTTTTTTTTTTTAATAATTGCTTTAGTAATCCTATGCTGTGAATGGCCTTCTTTCTTCTGAGGATCTGTAAGAGTTCAGTCTGTATTTCTCAGGATTCCCCAACATTGGACACTTTAAAGTTTGGCTGGGCAGGGTGCTTTTACCAAAAAAGATTGGACCAGATGAGACTTGAGGTCTCTTCCAGCCTGGTGTTTTATGATTCTGTGATTCTACAATTCTTAGTTTGGAAAAACTGATTAAAAATAAGAGTAACTCCAAAGGACCTATATGATTTAACTTTTGTCTCCATTACATTTTTATTTTTCTTTTCAAATGAATGTTTATGCCCTGCTTATACATTAAGATATCACAGAAAAAAAGTTTAAAACAGCTTTTGGACAACTTTAAAATTAATATTTTAGTATCTTCTTACTACATACAGATGTTGTTTTATTCCATCATACTATGGTTATAAGAATTGAAACTTTAATTTTGTAATCAAACCAAGTACATGAAAATTAGGGGTAAAACATTATTGCTAAGGTGAGAGGGTATAAAATTTAGTGCTCTAAAAAATCTCCACTGTGTATGTTATTTTTGCATAGAGGACAAGACAAAGATCTATTCAATAACAGCTTATGGAATGATGCCAGCTGATTTAGATGCAGTAGTTGGGAGCAAATGTCCTATGGAAAAGTGTATTTCATTTAAAAATAGGGCTCTTTTTTAATCCACTTACCAAGTGCATATAACTGCACTATTGATTTTTTAAAGACACACTTACTTTTGCTGCTAACAATTTAGGACTCCAACAACAACAACAAAAAAAACCTTCCCTTTTTAATTTTTCAAGTTTCACTGAGAACATAGAAAGACAGGACAACAGAGAAAGAGCTTTTACTTAAATTTAGAAATTTTAGTTTAAACTTGCATAAGGAAATATATCAGTAATGTAAAGGATTAAAATATGAGCCTACAAAGTATTTCACAGAATCTTACAAGAACAAGATCAAGAGCAATTACAAGAGAATAGTGTTCCAAAATAGACAGAAAAGGGATACACAGATGATTTTTAATTAAACACATTTATTTTCAGATTGATTTATCTTGCTGTCTGTAGACCACGAAAAGAGGGAGTGTTCAGGCAGGCACAATTTCCTACATTTGTGTATCTGTCCAAAGACTTGTCATTTTATTCTATTTTGCAATTTTATGATCCTGCCCTAAGTTAGGACAGTCTGGGGGTTTACATTTTAGACATAGACAAAATCATTCATCTCTTCCCATGTAAATGATTCATAAGAGACACTGTAAAATTGATGATTATGCTTTGTTAGAAGGCAACATACTTAGAAATAAGTAATTTAAGTAAATAGCAGCCACAGTATTTTGTTCAAACTACTTACATAATTATAGACTGGAAGTGGTATTAAAGTTCCTATTTATATGACTGATTTATAGTTATGTTTTAGTGCAAATGTTCCTGGTGATTTGTTAATCCTTAAGTGGATTTTTCAATTAGAGATGCACCAAATTTGCTAGTAACTCACATATATTTGGACATGAGGTTACTGTAAGTAATGAGGTGGTAGTGGTATGTATTTAAGATCCTCCCGCGATAAAACTCTGTATGTATTTAAACTTTTATAGAAACAATTCTGTCAACATGTCACTTCAGTTATACATTGTCTACGTGCTGACAACATTACAGCTTATAGCAGATTCTTATCCTAAGTCATGTGAAGGGTCTTTTCCAGTGTATCATCCAGTGTTCAATTATCTTTCATTAGGTGGCATAAACATGATTGGTGCTATGTACAAATGAGTTTTAAAAGAAAGCCCAAGTCAACTATTAGCAGAAATAACTTTCTAAAGGGTCCCCATTGAGTGATTCGTTCTGTATTTTCCCCCAACTTTGGGCAAATTTACACTTTACAACCTACTTTGAATAAGAGGATACAAAATATATCCCAAAGCCAGCCTGTTAAAACCTTTTTAGTTTTTCTTATCAAAAACGGGGAAATTTCACTACATTTTCAAAATGGAAAACAACTGCCATACAAACTGAGCAATAAGCAGAGTCAGTGTCAGAAACTGAAAACTCTGGAACCCTAAAAGGTGATGGGAGATAGCAATGTGTACGTGGTCCTTTTCAAGCATCTCTTTAGGCTCCAGGAATCAATCCCTTGTGACTGTGGCGCAGTTGAGATGGTTATCTGACTGTAAGTCAGTGTTTATCTTATGTAGCCTGCTGAATATAAATAATGAGGAAGAAGCTTGTAAACCAGCAGGGCTACAGCAGTGTTGCTTGGAGTGTTACGTGACTGATCTCTTTAGCTGGTTCTGTAGTATTTGGAGTAAGTAGACACTGATATCAGAGAGGGTGATTTGTTACCATACACTTCTGGATCATGGATCATTTACTGAGATGCCGAAATATGGAAGTAATATCCTTAGCTTACATTTGCTTTATTGTAGTGTGTGTAGCTTTCAGGTGGGTGATGGATAAAAAGCTGCTGATGCTACTAGTTGTCTTGCCATGAGTTAGGGTACTTTGTGGTGGTGCAATCATGTAATACGCAGAAAAACCTTAGGTCGCCTTTTTTTCTGTTGAGCAAGAGAAAGAACCACCTTGTCCTGGGTTGAGTGAGTGGTGGAGTTTTTTTGGTGGCAGGGGAGGGGGCTATAGGGGCGGCCCCCTGTGAGAAGCTTCTCAAAGCTCCCCCAGCTCCACGTCAGCTCTACTTCTGTTTGGGAAATTAAGCCAATCAGCTGCGCCTCTGCGATAATGTATTTAAGAAGGGATGTGGTGACGGGCAGTGGGACTTGTGAGGAGGAGTTGCTGCAGCTGCGTGAACACCAAGGTCAGTGGAGGAACAGAGGAAGAAAGGAGGGGGGAGGTGTGCCGGAGCAGAGACCCCCCTGTATCCTGTGGTGAGACAGCAGGGCGACCCCCCCCTGCCATCCATGAAGGTCTGCAGTGGAGCAGACACTGATTTATGGCCTTTGTCTTCCGCCTAGTTGATTAAGGTGCTGTGCCCAAAGAAGGCCGGGGTCTTGTGGGAAAAGGTAGCCCCGCTGCTGTAATTCAGCGCTGGGAGGATTGCAGCATGCGGGGGTGTCCCACGCCGGAGCAGCTCGGGAAACGCTGCAGCTGTGGGAGGGAATCCAGTCGGAGAAAGTTAGTGACCCATGACAGAGCAGTGTGGGGAACACTGCAGCCCATGGGAGGAACTCATGTCAGAGAAAGTTTGTGGAGGACTGTCTGCTGTGAGAGGGGGACCACGATGGAGCAGGAGGAACAATTTCCAGAAGCTCCCCCCACTGAAGATGGAGAAAGTGGCAGCACTGACTGCAGCGCCCCCCTTCCCTGCCCCTGCACCACTGGGAGAGGAGGTAGAGATATCGGGAGCAGAGCTGAGCCTGGGAAGAAGGGAGGGGTGGGGGAAGGTGTTCTCAAGATGTGGCAATGCTTCTCACTGTCCTGTCCTACTCTGTTAAGTGTTGTTAGTGTCTGTAATAAATATATGTTCTTTTTTTCTTCCCCTAACGAGTCTGCTTCTTGCTTGTGGCCATAAAGGGTGATTTTTTTCCCCATCCCAGTCCTATATCAAACCCCAAGCCTGGCTCTCTGTCCCTTCTTATGGCCGGCACAGAAGGGAGAGAGAGTGGCTGCGTGGTGGTTGGCTGCCAACCAGGCTCAAACCATGACGCACCTCTATCAGCCACAGGTAGAATGGCCCACCTTCAGAACTGGCAGAAGAAGAGGAGATTCTAACTTGAAATATTAAACTGTAGTCCTCAAAAACATGGAGCATTTTGGGGTATTCCCAACCATAACTGCTCCTCTGACTGAAATTGAAGCACAGGAAGGTGCAGTATGTCCCAGTTCCCAAATGCAGCGCTTGTCTATCTGCCAGTCTATCATGAGTCAGCTAACACAAACCGCCACCCTGATCCAGAGCAGCTGTCTAATTACAATTTTGTTATTATTAATTACTGAGTAGAAAATCATTTGTAATTAGCTCAGACTAAATCACAGTTTAAACAGCCAAAAATTACATTACAAACTAAAGTGTAATTAAAGCACTACACTAAAGTGTTTATTTAAACCCAGTTTAGTTACTGCAGATTTTTCAATCAGGTTCTCAGGCTCATACATAGATGTAATTAGTCTCCAGTACTGACAGCATACTGCATTTATTCATTAAGCATCAATATTGCTGAACAAATGTAAATAAAATTTAGACAGGAATTCTTTAAAGGGACAGTCATAGAAACATCTGGGTGAGATAATGAGGCTGGGAATGATGTGAATGTTAATGAGCTTTCTGTGCTTCTCTGGTACCCATAAAATTTTTGAAGGCACACACTTTGAACTCCCACTATTTGCTCGGGGGTTTTCAAACACCAGTGGTCCTCCTTTTATTGGTGTGTAGTCACCTATTTAGACTGCTTCAGTGGATCTGTGCACTCAGCATCCAGGCAGATTCCCTCCAAGCACACAGGGTGGAGATTCAGGTGCTTCATACTTGAACACTGGGATGAAGAACAGCATACAGCAACACCACTGTTACTTCTCAATGTAATTCATTAAATGTAAACCAAAGGGTCTTAAAATATACAGTAAGACTCTTGTAGGCAATATTTTCTTCCAGCTGTTTTATGGAATGAAACTAATATATCTCTTATGACGTGTGTCACAGTCATTTTAGACATCTGACATCAGCTATACATTGCAGGGAGTAACTTCTTTCTGAGTTCATGGTAAGAAAACAGCTTTTATCCCTTGAACAGTGGCAAGGAAAGCAACCTTGCCAGAGAGGTGAATGTACCCTGGTATCAGGCTTTGGGTTTTGAACATCCTCAAATTCCAGGACACTGATGGATACAGCTTGGTAGTGGACAATGTCAAGGAGTAAGATGTAGTACATTCACTATGGACAGAATGAATGCGATTACCCACACAAAGATATGGAGACTGCTCTGGAATAAATATCAGTGTTGATGCAAAAAAACTATACTAGACTGCAGAACTGATGATGATGATAGTGTTGTGTTCTCCATGCTGCTTCGTACTGTTGATACCATAGTAGAAACCTCTGAACAGCTCAGAATTTTATTTTAGAGCTAGTGTGCTAACAGTGATGTTACAGAACATGGGAAACACCTGCTATCACAGTATAAGATTTGGTGGTCTTAAAAACAAATTATTTTTCCAGTTTTATTCAACATCTGAATGCTAGCAGTCAGGGAACTTAGCTGCAAGAGCTTTAATATACATACTCATCCCATCAAGAAGGGTCTCTTCTTGTATTAATTTATGCTCATTTCAGTAAGACCTGCACTTTAGGACCAATAAGAGAAGCTTGTTGTTAAGTCGGGAACAATGATGGTGGTCCACAGTTTTGCTTCTCAAACACAGCAGAGCTGTCCATCTCCATCACCTCACTGAAGGTGGAGCAACTTGGAGGTCTGATTCGACTTTTGGGCCTCCAGAGAAATTAATGACCAATGTTACATTTTTTTTCTGGTGCAGAGTATACCTCTTTCTACTAATCTTTGCTAATGTAAACACATGGCAGTGTAAATTTATTTAATAAAATTGAACAAAATCACAGTAAAATAAAACAGGATGAGAATGTAAGTTACGTCATTTAACACTCTCTTGGAAGGTGCTCAGGTACAGTGTAAACAGTCGTGCAGCAACATTTGCAGATAGCATAATAATGTGTATATGCCAAATATATAAAGTAAAGAAAATATGTTATATAAGTAGTTAGAAAATTATCATTTTTGTCACATCATCACCTACAATATTTTTTCTTTAACAAAATGCAAGTTACAATTTTTAATTAAACATTAGCATCATTAGGTTTTTGTCATAAAATGGAGACCTAAACTAAGCTGAGGATACTTAGAACGTTAATTGTATTTGTTACTGAAATGTTGCCATATACTCCTTTGGGTTTTTCATTTGTTTGTTTGTTTGTTTGTTTATTTGTTTGATTTCTTTTTTGAGAGAATCAGACGTGTTATTAAAACCTGCAGTAGCTTGCAGAGAATCAGATGTTTCACCACTAGTGCTGTACATCTTGCCAGAAGACTGTTTGAAGCTGCCTCAGCTTGGGGGAAGCCAGTTTTAAAAAAAATAAAAATCCAGAAGTTTTAAAAGCCTGTTCTGTTTTATTTTAATCTTGGAGCATGCAAAGCTTGGCTTTCCTAAAAATAGGTTTAAAAAAAGGGCTCAAAATAATGTCTAAGTGTAGCAGAGGATGTTCAAAAATATTCACTGGCAACCCCATGCTGGCTTTGTAGGTGGCCTAAAGATAACAGTTTATAAGGGAGTTCCACTGAGCTTGCATGAGTGAGTGCACTACACATCTGCTTCATAATACAAGGAAGTGTAAGCAAATGAATTGCCATTTGAACTAGTGTTCCTTTACTGTTTTGCTAAGATATTGCTTATGTCAACATTGTAGTCACTAAAGTGTGTTTATAATTTGTTAGCCATGATTGTACTTTTATTCTGTGGTTCACAGTCACGTCTCCAGCTTTGTCCTGTAAACAACCTCTGACAGGACTTTGAAAAGCAATGCACATTATTTACACTTAATACCTCATCTCCAAACCATTTGACTTAGTATAAAATTCCTTTCCTCCTTCTGCTATGTATTGAAACTGGCTCTATGACAGCCTTGAGTTCCACACTGGTGAATTCAGTGACCATACACTAATAAGACTTAACAAAAAGAGGTTTTTACCTATATCACCATTTATACTGCAGAAGTTGTCTCCCTTGATGAAACTTTGAGCAACATAAGCAGAAGGCCAGCAAGGAAAGCTTTGCATCTGTAGATGTTAAAGATTTCATGGATTTAAGAAATGCTCAACAAAAATGCTATCAATACTGCTTGAGTATGTAGTTACATTATTTCAAGACTGCAAGACACACCAAGTTAGGTGTCTAAAATCCTAAGTACCCGGGGAAAGTGATCTGTCTGGCTATACCTATAATCCAATTGAGATGTTTTGGCTGAAATATTAACAGTGCAGAACCAAGACCCCTCAAGGCAGTAATGAGCTTCTTTTCCCACAGTGTGTGGGAAAATCTGGGCTCTTACTAGGAAGCTTAGAAAAGAAGCTTACAAAAAGTTTGAAGATATCCTAGTAGGCAATGCTATTGTTTTAAATGCACATATGTCCCTTTTTCATTTAAGTTCCAATAACCTCAATTTTGTTTATGCTTCTGTATTTCATATTTTCTATATTCCTACCCAAAGTAGGTAATAAACAATATCTTGGATGACCACAGTAAATTAAACTAGATTCTTGGTTGTCAGGTTGAGTAACTATAATAACCACTTGTACAAGCCTGGATGAATCATAATATGCAGTGGGCTCAGTTCTGAGTGAATGTAGGCCAGTTGTGAACCTTACGTGAATAATGTGGTCTTGGTTATGGTAACCAATTGATTGGAAACCATGATACTTGTCTTTCAAAGTGAAATCAATTACATGTTTATATCAAGCTTTTGTTGCAACAGACTACTTAAAATGGATGCTTAATTCAATGTCTTTCGACACTACATGCACATTTAACTTTAAGCACATGTTGAGTATATCTTTTTAAGATGAAATTGCATTTTCCTCAAGAAAACTAGCAATCAGGTATGATTTTTTTTTTTTTAATTTTTTAAAATTTTTTTTCTAGATGGGAAATGTTTATTTGCTTTCAGATAACACTCTCCTTTCAGGTTCCTTCAGGTCTTTTGACAAAAATTATACCCACAGAGGAAGGTGTTCTAAAAATTATAAATAATACAAATGAAACTGAATAAAGGAAAGAAAACTTTATGTCTAAAAATTTTACTGTGCTTCTGCCTAATTCAAATTGGAAAAAGAATACATGGTCCATCAACTGTTTAAGAGTTAAATAAAAGCCTTGTTATCGAATTCTAAGGACTCAGTTGATTATAAAAACCTATTCAACTTTAGGCCTTTAAAAGCAAACAGTAGAAATTGTGCTTCTCTCAATGTTCATCTTACAGTGTGTCTGTTTGCTGATGCTAAAGTGAATTTGACATAATGGTAAGTAGTTCAAACAATCTATATTGCTGGAAGATTTCCCTCACAAACTATTGATTTTCCTACCCCATCCACAGCATGCTCAGAAACATTTCCCATTCTGTTTATCATTCTGTACAGCTAGAATGCATCGTTTCACACAGTCTAATGGAATTAAGCAAACCTTGGAAGGCATTTTGCTGGAAAACTTGATATATTTATTTGTTGTTCCGCATAATGGGGATAGAAACCTTGCTAATTTAGTACCAAAAGCACAAGAAGTTTTTGTTTTGGCAACCTCCTTTTTTGTCTGGGGAGAGACATTGGTGTTACCAAGCAAGGTCCATATCCTGATAGAAGCTGAAAGTACCTTCATTACAGATTAAAACTGGCTGAGATCATCCCCTCCATGTCATGAACAGTCAGGGTAAGTGGTAAGCCTGAATAGGTCAGAGTGTAATTATGGCTCTACACAGAAGATTGTGCAGGATCAGTGCCCTACCTGTCATATTAAATTCCTATGGGGTAGGGAAGGAGTTGTCCTCAGACACTTGAGAAATTCAACAGGGAGTGCGAGCTCTGCTGTGGGAGAGGCAAACCTCTTGAATCGCTTGAGGAGCCCATTCAGAACCATCCGCTCTACAGATGACATGGAATTAAAGAGAGGTTCCACAGTGACTTTTGGTGGCTGGGCTGTTATTGTGAAATATTGGAAGTATAAATATATGAAGAGTGTAAAGTGTGAGAGAATGTAAAGAAGAAATGCCATTTCCAATAAATGCAGTTGTGTTGTGGCTGAATTTAAGTGGGATTTTGTTGGAATATATATTATCTCTGCTACTTTTCTAGACCTTTTATAGAGTACGTGGGTTGATTTGGAGGCCTACCTTCTTCCATGCTAGCTTGCACTGGGTATTCAGAAAGTGTTCTTGTAAACATTCAGCACTACCTTGCTTTTTAGTTATGAACAGATCATTATCTCACTTAGATGAAGCATTACCTATTGAGGGTCTGCTTTTTTTTTTTTTTTTTTTTTTTTATTTTTCTATTTCTCCTTGATTCATTGAGATTTTGTGCACAAACTGGTATGAACCTCACTTTCTCTGAGCATCTCCTTCAACCCCAAACATGGATGTGTGATTTATCCTATTGGGAGATTTCCAGGAAATGAAAAAAATAGTTTTTAGGTCCTACATATGTGATATGTTAAAACTCCTCAGAATGTAAAGCTGAGATGCTTTGATTCTGGTGAGAAAAACAAACCAATGGACAGGGCTTTTAGAATCAGGTGCCTTAGACATGTCTGAAGTGGCACCCATATGATCAGTCCTGCTTTGTTCAGTAAATGAGAAAACAGGTTGATGAGAGAGAATGTGAATGCTGCAAAATAAAGATGAAGAAGATAGCTGATAAAGCATTTTAAAACATTAAAGAAGATATTCAAAAAGACCTGTCAACTTTTCCAGATGCTTTTGGATGACAAAATATTTTTGTAATGTTGCTAGTATACTGCACTTTTTTTACAAGGGCAAGGGAAGGGTGTCTGGACAGAAAACTGAAGTGTCTTTTACATTTTCCTTGTGTTGAACATGAAGGAAAGAACATGTTATAGTGTGATTTTCTTCTTTCAGGAAAGATATCAATGGCAATGTTGTATATCTGTGTTATTTATATCCATTCATTTGTTTATATCTATATTTTACATAGCTGTATGATTTGTTGTACTGTTGCAAATTAATTCTGATCTATAAATAGGAATATACATGCACATATTACTCTTGTTGAGGTTTACAGTAGGAAAGAAGTAATTGCCTTATGGGTTGAGAAAGGGACCATTAAGTAGTATTATTGCCCACTGGAGATCACTATTTTAACCAAACAGAACAATGGCTTTACCTATAAACCAGAAACTCTAGTCTATATATGTTTTATTATACCTTTTAAAAATGTGTTTTCTTGTAGCTTCAGCTACTTTCTAGGTAGGTATCTTTCTTTTAGCTTGCTCACAGCCTTCAGTCCTACAGGCTGGCAAATGTTTTTCATCCTTTACATGTTAATAGGGATTATAGGTAATAGCAGCCATCTATTTTATTTTTCTTAGTATTTATTTTAGCTATTCCTTCAGATTAGGTATTCTAAAGATGAAAAGGAATATACTGATAATATTTAATGCTAAATTAATTGTGTACTTTTCTTCATGATATCATTTTCCCAGAATCACAGAAATGTTGGTTGGAAAAGGTCTAGGAGGTCTTCAGCCCAAACTCCTGCAGGTTTGTCACCAGCACTAGACCCATGGTGTTGTCTAGCTGATGGTGGAAAACCTCTGAGATTCCATAGTCTCTGCAGGTGGACTCTTCTTGTGCTCTGCTACCCTCTAAGTGAAATATTTTTTCCTGATGCTCAGCCTGAACCACCCAAGTCACTATTTGTTGTCATTTCCCCTTGTCAGGTTGTCTGGCACTACCATTTCCTGTACCAATAAATAAATATTGTGTGAGTAAATCAGAAGGTATGTAGAAGAGCAACTAACAAAAACATCTGTGTTCATTCACCTAAGTGTTAGAGAACCAATATTCTATTTTCAGGAAACTCACAAGCTGCACTTGAAATTCAGTAGGGTACCGAGAACTGTAGAAACAGAGCTGACAATGTAACTGTTGATACAGTGTTTAGAAAATCTGACTCCTTGACTTCGTGATTTACATGATGTCCTTTTGCACAGACATGATGTTTCTTATTTCTTAGCTATTTGGTGTGTATTCACAAATAATGTTGCCAATTACAATGATCTTACTATATTCTCATGACTCACTGACAAACTGGAAGACATGGATGTTGTCTTCTACCACTTCAATGCAGAATAAACTGAAGTAGGAGCAGTCATTAGAAAGAAGATCAGTGGTCTATTTAGTGGGCAATATTGAAATAATAATTCTGATTAAACAAACATTTATGAATATAAATAATAAGACTAGCTCTTAGGAAGGGTAAGCATATTTTTGATAACAAAACTGAGGCCATGTATGGAGTGAATTTTCACCTTAGAATCTTGGACTTGCATTTTCTTTTAATGAAATAAGTGATTTTGATGAACATATATAGACTGTATATCACTTTCTGGTATATTCTGGTATATTGGCATACATACATTTATATAATGTATCTCTGAAATAAAAAAGTTATCAGATTTCCACAATTGTTATATTTAGCAACCAGTGTCAGTAGCAAGCCATAAAGTTAATTTTGTTAATATGATTTGTCATACTCCTGAGAGCTGGCTCTAATTATATTCATTATCTTCATTGGATGGTGTCTTATTTAGAATAGAACATTTCATCATTCAGTCTAGGAGAAAGTTGCTTCCCTGTGCTGATCATCACTGAAGAAATTTTTTTATGTGGATGATATTTTTTTTTACCCTTTAATTCAAAAAGTTTACGTTTTTGAGGAGAATGAGAAATATACAACAACTATTTCAGTTAAAAAATAAATTAATGAAAAAGTGCTTTTTTAATATAAATATCCTTTATTAGCAAAAATCTTATGAATATGTTGTGGTTTGAGCCCAGAGGGTAACTGAGCACCACACATCTGCTCACTCTTCCCTTCCCCTTCAGGAATGGAAGGAGAAAATTAAGCAAAAGTCTCTGGAATCGACATTAGGACAGGGAGGTGTAAGTCATCCAATACAGTCACGTGCAAAAGACTTGTTAAGAGAAGAAAAAAATAAAATCAATTTAATTCAAAGACTAATGACAACAACACTTAACAGCCAGGGTAAGACAGTGAGAAGTATAACAGCCTCTTAAAAACACCTTCCCCTACCCATCCCTTCTTCCCAGGCTGGGATCAGCTTTGCTCCTGATCTCTCCACTTCCTCCCGCTCCCCATAGTGGGGTGTGGGGCAGGGAATGGGGGAGTGTGTATGGTCCAGTTCCTCACACTTCAATGGTCCTTCCTCATCTGGGGGAGGACTCTTCACATTCTTCCTCTGCTCCAGCATTGGTGTCCCTCTCATAGGAAACAGTCCTCCATTACTTTCTCTGACACCAGTCCTTCCCATGGGCTGCAGCCCTTCCTGAACTGCTCCAGGGTGGGTTCCTCACAAGGGTGGAACTCTTCCCAAGCTGCTCTGGTGTGGATCCTCCCCAGTGTGTTGCAATCCTCCCAGAGCCAAACTACAACAGTGGGGTCTTCCCACAGAGTCCTGTCCTTCTTCCAGCATAGTCACCTGCTCTGGTGTGGGATTCTTCACGGGATGCAGGTGAGCATCTGCTCCACTAGTGACCTGCATGGGAGTCAGGGGGGCTGCCCTGCCTGCAGGGGAGTCTATGTTCCAGAGTGCCCCCTCTCCCCTCCTCCTCCTTTCTTCAACTGACCTTGGTGTTCACATAGAGATCTTCTTTACAACTCCTCCTCACAACTCCAACTCCTCCTCCTAGGTTCCTCTTCTTAAATACGTTATGTCAGAGGTACAGCCACCATCGCTGATCGGCTCAGCCCTGGAGCAGAGGCAGGGCTGAGTTGGAGCTGGGATAGCTTTGAGAAACTTCTCACAGAGGTCCTCTTCCCCTCTACTGAAACCCCACCACATGCACAAACCCAGCAGCACAGAATACTATTGTTATGAAAACAAGCAATAACAGTCTTCTGAATCTTGAGCAGAGGATAGTGAAAACAAGAATAATTAAAGATAAAAGTGAGTAAATGTTGTCACTTAGCCTGCAGACACTATTAAAAATAACAAAGGAGTAGAAAAATACATTAAAAATGGTTTGTCATTTCCAGCTTCAGAAGAACAAGAACCAAATGTCTGTTGTATGTCACAGCTTGTATTTTTTTTTTCATCTGCAATTAGAAGTACCATTCTATGCTTGTTGTCAGAGTAAGTTCAGAACAGATGGACATCTGTGTGTTGGGAACTCACTGCTACAGAACCATGAGGACTGGGTTAAATTTACTAAAAAAATACTCAGTGCTGCAGAGCAAGTGTATGAAGTGAATAAATTAGCCAGGGAAACCAGGCACAACAACAGATATGCCATGCACAGTAGGCAAATGGAGACAGTATACAGTTGTGCTTTAAACTCTGTACTAGATTTTGTTGTGTGAACACTTTTGTGGAGAAGCCATTCCTCAATTCAGGCTTGAAAGTCTGAAGTAAGAACACTTTAGACCATCTAATTTGCATGTTAAGAACCCCCAGATTTGTCTAAAGCTCACAGAAGATGGAGTATGAGAAAATATCTTGCATATCCAAATACAGCTTCATGCTTCCACCTATGTTTATAAACATAATCTTTTTTTAACACCCTCTCTATTTTTACCAACCAGTCTCTTACATAGTCATACAAAAATTTAAAAATGCATTTTAATTTTGATTATTACTGGATCACTTTCCATTCTTTTTGTTTCTAAAGGTATAGTTAAGATCTGATGTCAGATTGTAGCTCAGTCCTCATCAATTCTCCCTGCTTAATCACTTTTAGGAAGACAGCCTCCTGGCTAAGATGACAAACAAATGATTCACTGAGTTAAGTGTTAGCAATAAATAGTTGGTAAACTTCTGATTACCGGTGAGATTCAAATTTACTTTGGGGTCATGTTAGCAATCTATACACAGAATTCTCTTCAGAAATATAGAACAGCAAATCTGTACATAGCCACAAGATGAGCATTACCAGATATAACAGTAAGATCAGAGTTAATAAAGTAGGTCCATTTTGCAGAATAAGCATTTCTGCTTTTAAGTTCAACAAGTCAGTAAGGAACATGACAGAAACAGATTTAATTTGATGTTGGAAGATATAGGATTTATCTGTTACCCTGCTATTCAAAAGGAATAAGCCATTACTGTACATTACATTATTCAAGTTGTTACCTTGCTATTCAAAAGGAATAAGCCATTACTATATCAACTCTGCACTACCTGACCCTCATATGCAGACTGGGCCAGATTCTGATCTCAGGCTTGTCAATGTAAATCCGAAATAAACCCCATATGAATGATGAATGAGTGTGTATTACATGGAACATTGTAGCTGGAGACAGCCTAGGCCACCATGTATGATAAGCATGCTGCCCTCTAGAAGGAATTCACATGATATATTTCAACTAACAAATGTGTAATGCATATTTTTTTCCCAGGAAAACATGAGAGGGTATAGTAGTTATTCTATTAAAATTGGTTATAAAAGCATGTTATTTTAACAGATCTCAGAATGTACTGAAGTTTCCCTCAAATAAATAAAACACATGAGTCATACAACAAGGGATTTATAAATGAAAACTCTAGTCCTTCACAGGTATTTGTACATGTTTAAAATTATGTGCTTGCACATCTCCCTGGACAACTTCTAAGCTTTACAGAAAGTCTGCAAGTCTTTGGAGGACTGGATGCTAATTTAAGATCTGACAACAGAAGAGAGTACCATGGCTGGAGGAAGAAGTAGAGAAAAAAGGAACACCTCAGCATGTATTTTTTGTCTGATGTGAGATGATTCACAGGAATAGAGGGCAGTGGTTTGCACAGCCTGTACTGTAAGTTGAGGTGATACAGTGGTGTTGGAGTTGGGGAAAGGACATCCTGCTGACTGAGCACTGCATTGACATAAAGCACAGCCCATGAACACAGTGTCTGACACATAAGTGGGGTGCATGTATGGATTTACCTTTGTAGCTACAGTCAGCAGCTGCTCAGTTTGGCTGGTGGTGAGGCACAGCCCTGCTGCAATCCCAGGGTGCTGTAATTGGTGCCCAATGACTGCCCATTCTAGGCACACCCGAGCTTCAGAGTGCACAGGAAGAGAGGCATGAAAGACAAAAGCTTGGGCATGAGTTTTACCCAATCCTCACATCTAGAAATTTCTGACTCTGCCAACTTGCCAACACTATACATTGCTGCAAATCTGAAGAGCAGGTAGTCTTCTCTGAAAAGACTCGACTGTGTATGACAAATACAAAAGCATTTGCATTTTGTGAGGAGCCTGAGCCTGGACTGCTCTTTAACATTTTGGTATAAGAGTCTGAGTCCTGGAAAGCTCCCATATATAAGATGAACAAGACTGAACCATGAACTGTATTGAAGCTTAATCTACTCCCCTTCTTGGGCTCTTACAGAGTACAGTTACAGCAAATATTTCTTAGGTACTAAATACCTCCATATATTTTGTAGGCTGTAGATTTTAGAGTGCAGAGTAAACTGCTAGAGGACAAAACCAACCAACTAGTAGTTATGAGATTGGGTGACAGAGTAGGATTGAATACCAGAGAGATATGAAAGAAAGGTTATGAGGCATCAAACTCCACATACAGCCTGGTCTGGCTGTTGTCCCATGGATAGTCCCATTAACCCCCTCTAGGACCACATCCAGGAGTTAGAGTCAGGTATCAGTAAGAATATCTAGTTCAAAGTTTGTGTACCTGTAGTAATAGAGAGCCCTCTATAGTGGTCTGAAGGTCTTTAAAAAACAGACCTCAAATTTAGCTCCCTGTGTGGCAAGAGAAGTGGCTGAGAAGGTTGACTTTCTTTTTCAGAGTCGTCTTGTAAATTTCATGCCTGTATACGTATTTAAAGAACAGAGAGAGAAAATACTCGAGCAAATCTATACTTATGTTCAATTTGCTCAAAAGTTCTTAGATCCTGCCTTGGTTCTTTGTGTGTGTGTGGGGGCAAGGGGTGGCAACCTCAACAGCACATCTGGGGCATTGGGTGCAGACCTGCATCTTCCAGTTTCCACATAAACCTGTGCAAACCTTGAGTGTGAATCACTACATTTGGCACCTCTGAAGGCAATGGTGTTTTCACACTGCATTATTTCTCCTAGTAATGAGGTCCACTCTGGTTAGTGTTGCACAGGTGACAGGATAAGAAAGTGTTGCTGGATGACTGAAGATATGATGACTTCTCTTTACCACAAATATGCAGCCTAAGTGTCCTGGTTTGAGTGAGTGGTGGGGTTTTTGGTAGCAGGGGAGGGGGCTATAGGGGTGGCCCCCTCTGAGAAGCTTCTCAAAGCTCCCCCGGCTCCAAACCAGCTCCACCTCCGCACCAAGACTGAGCCAATCAGCTGCGCCTCTGCGATAATATATTTAAGAAGGGATATGGTGAGGAGGAGTTGGACTTGTGAGGAGGAGCTGCAGCAGCTGTGTGAACACCAAGGTCAGTGGAGGGACAGAGGAAGAAAGGAGGGGGGAGGTGTGCCGGAGCAGAGACCCCCCCTGTATCCTGTGGTGAGACGGCAGGGCGGCCCCCCCCTGCCACCCATGAAGATCTATGGTGGAGCAGACACTGATTTATGGCCTGTGTTTTTCACCTGAATGATCAAGGTGCTGTGCCCGAAGAAGACGGGGGTCTTGTGGGAAAAGGTAGATCCTGCTGTTGTGGTTCAGCGCTGGGAGGATTGCAGCATGCAGGGGTGTCCCATGCCAGAGCAGCTTGGGAAGGGGTGCAGCCTGTGGGGGGACTCTAGCTGGAGAAGGTTGGTGTTCCATGTCAGAGTAATGTAAGGAAACACTGCACCCTGTGGAAGGCACTCATGTCAGATAAAGTTTGTGGAGGACTGTCTCCTATGAGAGGGGGACCATGATGGAGCAGGGGGCAGAAGGTCCAGAAGCTCCTTCCATTGAAGATGAAAGGAGTGGCATCACTGACTGTACCTCCCCATTCCCTGCCCCTGCATCACTGTGGGGAGGAGGTAGAGATATCGGGAGCAGAGCTGAGCCTGGGAAGAAGGGAGGGGTGGGGGGAAGGTGTTCTCAAGATGTGGCAATGCTTCTCACTGTCCTACTCTGTTATGTATTGTTAATGATAAATATGAGTTCTTTTATTCTTTTCCTAATGAGTCTGCCTTTTGCCCTTGACCATAATGGGTCATTTGCCCCTCCCAGTCCTATCTTGAATCCCAAGTCTGACTTATTTTCCCCTTCTCATTTCCGGAAGAGAAGGGGGAGTAAATAGCTGTGTGGTGTTTGGCTGCTGACCAGGCTCAAACCACAACACCTATGTAGAGCTAGCAGCTCCCTTTAATTTGCAGCATGTTCTGAAAATATGATTGATAAACAGTTGGTGTGTGGCTTTGGTGCTTTTGCTATCATGTATTTTTAACATTGGGGTGGGGCATAATCCTCAGTCTCTTATTTTATTTGCTTCCTTTTCAATCTGACCACACACAAAAGTACATCAGGCTATGCACTTCAATGATTAACTCTTCTGACTTTCATTTGAGGCGGATAAAAAGTGCCACTGAGTGTGCCTTTCAGAGCCATGTGAGGAGAAAACCTTTAAAGAGCTTTTATTTCTGTCCCATCATCTCAAATTATCTTGTTTACCCCCTGAATTCTGAGCAGGTACCATTACTGCACTCAGTTGTCCACATCACTCTTTTGAAGGGAAAATTAATTCTGAATTACTAGCCCTATAACTGCCTACTTCTTCACATCATCTGTCAGCAAAATAAGCAGACAAAAGCTGGCTAAGTGGATTTCTTTTAGCTGCCATTCAAAAGGAAAAGGACAGGTGTTGAATGAAGCTTCTTTTTCCAACTGCTAGTTAACAATACATATAGGAGAAGTTTAATTGCTTGCATCCACCTGCACCCTTGTCATTTCTTGGCTTTATTGATTTTAATGAAAATATTAAGTGCACTTCAGGAGCAGCAGCTAAGTGACATGTTGATTGAAATATACAGGAAAATGTATAATGGAAGCAAGCTATTACAATTTTAATAGAATCTGAAAGAAGTAACATCTAGAGCAGTATTTTCCCCTGCTATTCTTACACATATAGCAAGTTCTGAGATGGGTAATTGGAAGCTGAATAAATGTTTGGTTGTTGTTAAAGAAGCCTTTTACCTTAATAACCTAATTTTTGTTGAATAAAGTGACCCAGGCTTTTTGGCATGTTTTATTCCATTAGGTACCCTTCAGGGTGCCACATAAACACAACAAAATATGTGTATGAACACTATCCAAATCATGATAGCTCAGCATTGTAAACAACAACAGCTTTGTAATGGAGACATCAACATCAACCTCTCTGTTTCAGTAAAAGTCTGGGTGAATGGCTTGGAGTTTGCCTGAAGCTTCATTCTCAACTCTTATTTTTAGAGGACTTTGAGCTTAACAGAGCAAGCAATATAAAAGCAACCACATCAGCTTTGGTTCAGGAATACCAATAAATGAATATTTTATTTTCAGTTCTTTGTATTCAAGCTTCTTCCTGGTTATACTTGGTGCATCTAGAGCTGACAAAGCGTTAAGATACATAAACTGCTTTGACTGAAGAAAGATTTGATATCTTTCCCATAACAGAAGTTCCTTAAAGAACGTGATAATGCATGTTTATCGTGGAGGAATCTGCTCAGCTTCTTCTCACACCCAGTTTAATGAATCTTACATGTTTTGAAACTGCAAATCCCACACAGCTGCAAATCTCAAACCAACCTATTTTGAACATTTAAAAATCTATTTCTGATAATCTTCACCACATTAATTACAACGATTTTCCTACCTTTAGAATCCCTAGTCAGAAACCACTGTCCCTTGCTGCTTGGTGCTGCACAAATCAGAAAATGATGCTACTCAAAAAGGCTCACAATCTAAACATAAGACAAAACAGACAAGTTAATAGAAGACAAAAAAACCCCAGGTCATCACAACTGACAGAGGTCGGCACATAAACTGTCTGCTTGTCTGTCAAGTTCTTTTATAGGACTTGTGGAAAAGCACAAATTCAGGGAAAGATCCTGAGATGGGTTTATCTTCATGGACAAGTCATCCCCAGGGTAAGGAATACGATGATGAAAAAAAATTTTACTGAAAACTTAATAATGCAGGAATGACCAGACTGAGCCTGTTATTCTGACTTTGCTGTTAATAAGGATGACTATAAAAACAGCAAACACACAGTATTAACTTCCTACAAGTACTCTCCCAGACTCTGGGAAGGAATTTTCCAAGAGAGATATTATCTGGGTATACCTTGAATTATTTTTCTCCCTTGAACTTGTTTAATGACTATCTGAACACCTGCACATTTTGAACCCTCACAATACTTCCACAGCTTAGCTACTGGAAGAAGTATCTCATTGAGTTAGCTTTAAACATGTTGATATCATTCATTGTGCCTTGTTCTTGTACTGGAAGAGACCTTTTTTATTAGGCCTTTCCAGATTTTTGAAGTTGTCTTCCATAGCTGAAGGGTCTTTATGCAAAAATCACCTTGTGTGTAACTTTGGCTGTCTTTGTTACTTTTCTGTAGCACTTTTCCAGATCTACCACACCTCTTTCACTATGGGGAAGATAGAACTATGGACAGCAGTCACTTACTAGCGCAACAGATATTTACAGAGAGGCATAAAGATGTTTTTCATTTGCTCTCTGCAAATTTTCTTAATGACTGACTCCTAGCATTCTAGTTGCTCTTTTAATGACTAATAAGTATTCAGGCAACATTTTCAAAAACCAGCTTTTATAAATTCAAGACTTTTCTTCTCAGTACTAACAATCAAATTCCAAAACTGTTTCATAAGATTTAGACTTTTCCTCCTGTACACATTACTTTACATTTATCTGCACCGAACTTCATTTGCCAATTCATCCCATTACTCAGGCTTTCAATCAGCTCATAGTAAGTAGCTCTTATCCTAACTATCCTGGAAAGCATAATATCATTGCTGTCTTTTCCAAATCACTTGCAAATATTCCTATCAATACAGACCTCTGTGGGATTCTTCTAGTGAGCTACTTCCTACTTGTCTATCTTTTATTTTGTTATGTGCATATAGGAGAATATTTACTTTTATTTTAAAAGTACCCTAGTTTCTTCATCAGACATCAGTAAGGGATTTTATGAAATGTCTTTTGAATATCAACTGATCTCTCTTGTCCTTGTGCTCAATGCGTCTTTTAAGAAATTGCAATAGATTAGTGAGATGTTATTTCCCTGTGCAGAAGCCATATTTATGCTTCTTCTCTACATCATATTGAGTAATGTAGCTTATAAATAATCTTTAGAATAATTGCTATTGGTCTGTCTGATGTACGCATCAGGCTTCCTGATCTGTAATTCCCAAGATCTTCCCTATGACTTCTCTAAAAATTTTTTATCATGCAGGCCACCATCTATTCCTATGACACCGACAGAGTTTTAAATGAGAGATTACATATTGCAGTTAGTAGCTTGGCTATTTCATCCTTGAGTTCCTTTAAAGCTCTTGGGTGAATACCATCTGGTCCTGGTGATTTGTTATTGTTCATTACAAGCAAGCGGGATATGAAGGTTGGACCAAACATCTCAATAGTGAAGATGATAGAAGGGGAATAGGTTGGGAGTAATGGAAATATCTTAAAAGTAAAGATAAGCAGTTTATGGTTGACCTAAAAGGCAAATGGAGGGGGATTCAATGAGAGGGATATGGTCAAAGAGATGGTTTCAGAGGATGATATTCACAAGAAAAAATTTAATAGAGTTGACTGGGTAAAATTTTCCAATGGTACAGAAAAAGACACGGCAAAATAAGGATGAAGTGTTAGCAGAACTTGGGCAATAAACTATAAAAGTGTACTAAAAAGACTGTTTATAAAATCTGTGGAGAAAAATCCTGCATATGAGACCTTGATTGACTAATTTGTGAGAATTTGAGTGTCAGAACCTGACCCACAGGGAGCATTGGAAAGGGTACTTCCTTGATATCGTAGTCTGATTGCCATTTGTTGAGATTGACAGAAAAAGGAAAAGTTGTAAAAGAATAAGAATTGAAGTTCAGTAGCATAAAATGAAGGTGGGCTATCTGCATGCAAAGTCATACAGAATAAAAAAACCTTGTGACTGAACATGGTGGGATCTCCAGGCAGTCCTACAGAAAAGTTAATTGAAAGTAATGGACACTGCATTTAGTAGTGCTGATGTTGTGTTTATTTGTCAAGTACTACTATACTTAGAAATGCTTTGCAAAGACAGTTTGCTTATATCCGTCATAAATCTTTTGAAAAGTTGAATCACAAAAGAAGAGCTTCACCCACTTCATGTGATTCTGGGTAACTGTGAATTTAAGCTATGTGAGAAAACTGGAAAATACTTCCAGGACAGCTGTGCTGTATATTCCAGCTGTTGAAAGAGGCAATGTATAACAGAACTTCAACTCAGAAAAAAGCATTGAAAATATAAAATGGTGTCTGACTATGCTTTAAAAAGCAAATTAGTCCTGATATCCTTTTGGTAAGTGGTCAATAATATGTACTCAGACAGATTCTGACCAAAAATATTATCTTAATTTTCTGTTCTTTAAGTAGACTTAATAAGAAAATATTTCATCTCAGTTCACAAGTAGCTACACTTCAGTAGAGAAAAAAATGTTTTACAAACTTGGTAGACACTGTTATTTACACTCAGTTGCCTCTCACTCATGCTAAAAATCCAGTTATATGGACATGGGGAAGAAGAGGACTCCAAAAGCCACACACTAGTAAATAAGACAACCAGGAAATGTAATGTGAGTAATCAAGAAGAGTTGTCATGATTGTTCCATGCAAAACCCTAACTTCAATAAGAAAGCATGAGAAAAGTAGAGGGAAAATATAGGCATAAACCAGATAATTCTTACAAAATCACATGAGAAAAATATTCTCTTTTCCATACATACAGTTTGTGGAAACATTCAAACACATACATCTAGCCCTTTCACATAGTGATTGGAAGGAGATTGAAGAATTTATCTGCATGCGACTAAATCTCTTTGGAATACTGCATGTTCTTAATTTGCTTCCCATAGCTAGATTCTTCTCCTTACATAGACAAGTCTTATATAAGTGAACTTTTTAAACAAAGTATGAATCCCTAAATCTTTTAATTGTATAATTTTCTAAACATAATTTTCACTTATTACATTGTCAGCATATTACAGGTGTTCACATCATCAGATTCTAGCTGGGTCTCCTGACAATCTTAAAGATTAAAGAAAGCAAATCTGAAAGACAGAGAAATGTTTTTACTAATCGCATTAATACTTTTTTTTGTGTTTGGAGGTTATTGTGTTTGAAATAATAAAGTGCAAGGAGGGTATTTGATTTAGAATAATAACAGTTGAATTCATAACAAGTATGATGACTTTGGAAATAGTCAGGTTAATAATTTTGAAAAAAATATTCATTTGGTAAATCTTGAAACAGAATCCAGTCTATTATGTATACTAAAGACATTCAAGTTTGGATATGATTCTGAATAATTTTTTTCTCAGTATTCAGACTTCTGGATGGATTTTTCTTTAATATTATCGGTGGAATCAGGTTTTCCTTTTTCATCTTCCCTCTTGCAAATGTTATTTTTTGCAACTGACATTTATTTCAGACGTTCAATACATGTCTATTGCCAAGTAAAGTCATAGAGCATGTCTCAACAAGACAAGAGGCAGCTACTAAGAAGAAAAACTTTCAATAATATACTTTATTTAAATACTTATTTAAAAGGATAAATATTTCTGTCATTCTAATTGCAATGGATGGCAACAATTTTGTCTTGTTTTAATAGTGAGTGTAGTGTTATGGGCTGTACTTAGCTAGCATTCAGGGACTGGGGTAGGCGAGATGCAAAAAAAAAAAAAAAAAGAAAAAATCTAAGACTTCAAAAATTCTGGAGTTTTGTTATTGTTTTCATTGGTAGTACAGCTGACAAGACTATGTTTGACTCTGAATAGCGTGATCATCAGTAAATATTCTAAAAAAAGCAGATTCTCAGCTCCCAGAATGGTGTATTGATGCTAAAATGAACTATATTTACAAGCTTAGAATTGTCTCTTTGTGAGTATAGACCATTTTCTCATTGTGTTTCACAGGGCACATATACACTAGAGTTAAATCAGTCCATGCAACAGATCCTTAAATTTTGATGACTTATTTTCATGCATATTTTCTTTTTCTCTTGCTGTTACTCATACTTGTTTTTTTTTTGTTTGTTTGTTTGTTTGCTTAGGTTTGTTTTGTTTGTGTTTTTTTTTTTTGTTTGTTTGTTTTTTTTTTTTTTTAATTTGGGATTAATTTTACTTCTTAGGAAAGTCCAAGGTAGTAATTTCACCCTGAACATTCTCAGGTAAACCTCATAATATTTTTAGCTCCGTCAATGTTATTCTTTTATTAAATTAAGGACGACCAATGGTTTAGCCAGAAAAAGAGGTATAGGGGATCTGCTGTCTATTTGGAATGATGATTGGCATTTTGAAAACAATAGGGGAGTTGAAGTAGAGTTCTTATTTCTAGTTTCTTATGCAAATGTGTCCAGAAATGTGTGGGGTCATTCATGGCATGAACGACAAACTTTACTCACCCTCAGATTAGCAAAAAATCATCTTCTCCAGCTATGGGATAATAAGATGCTTCTACTTGTCCAGGTGTCATGCTGCAGCCAACAACCAATTCACAAAGTGTAACCACAAGCCATCAAAGGATTTACTGTGGACAACAAACTTTCCTGTGAACCCGGGTGAGTTTATTAGTTTGGATGTTATAGGATAAGAAATATCAAAAGAAAAAACAACCTGTATTCTCAGCAAATAAAATTTGAGCTCAGGTCATTATATTTTGACAGGATGATATTTAAGCTCATGTAAAATATGTTCTGTAAATCTCTATATTAGCACAAGGCTTGTAGTTTTTTGATTTATAGCTGTATCTCACTTGGAAAAATCCAACTGTTGACTGTGCCCTCAAATTTAAACACTGTGTACAAACATGAAGGGGATCAATTAATGTCTGTAAATTCTGTAGACTACATTATCACCTCTAACTATTCCTATGTGTTCTTTAACTCATAAACTCAGAATGGAAACTGATATTTAGCCAGTTTAATTCCATGTGATTTTTTTTAACTAATTGACTTATTTACAGAAAACTTTGGAAAGTAGCAAACCAGTGATTTTTAAACAGTTGTATAGATATCTCATGACTCACACAGTAGCATTGGTTTGCCAGATTTTTCAGTAGAATAATAACAAATAGTAATTACAGTCAAGCACTCTACTGTAAAAGCTGATGTGATGAAAACAAACAGAAAAAGTGTTGTCTGTTTTTTAGCCCTAAAAATCAATGAGTTACTAGCTTTATGTGCCAACTTAGCTGCTGGTTCACAAAGATTTGACATAGACATTTCACAGTTAGGTATGCATGAAAAACATGGGATTTGGGGTTTATTTAATGATTCTCATCCTGTCTAATATTAATTAGTAATAAGGTATGATTCTATCAGACATCTGGTGTCTAATCTACTGTGCCTTAATCATGCAAGAATATATCTGTGTGCAAAAATTGTGACACTATTAAATATCATGAGTTAACAATTAACACACTGCAAATGATTTTGTTCATTTCAACAGCTAACATTAGAGAAGGAAAAGTTATTCTTAGCAAATACCTTTTTGCTAGCTCTGGAGATCAGCTACAAGAAACAAAACTCTTTCATGTGGAAAAAAAAAAAAAAAACAACAAATCAACCCTTGAAGTGTCCAATGAATATTTCATAGCACTTGCGACTTGCAGAGTGTTTTAACATGTCTCTTTGTACTTTAGTCAGCACTGAACTAGAGAACATCATCTTTACTCATATCAGTAAACATCAGTCACATACAAAAAACTACATTTGAAATTGAAATGTAGGCTACACTTGAACCCTATAAATTCTCTTTACCTTTTGGAAAAACAGCAGCAACTCTTAGGGACCAAATTTACAGAGCCTGAAATGTCTTTCCTGTGATTTTTAGGATAAAAAAGCAACCATTTAAAGAATTTTTTTTCTCCTCTTATTGTTTATTTCCATTATAAATTAAGCTTGCACAGTACCTCATCTTTCTTGGCATTTCATAATCCCCCTTCCTTTCCAGACTGACTCTTTTAATGTGTGTCCTATGTATTAAATCGATCTTAAAATGGAGTAACTTAACATGTCACTAATTTATGGAAATGTAATGTTGCAACAAAGTTGTAATGATATTGACATTTAAGGAAAAAATAGGAATTCAGGGATTTTTAATGGAAATTTAGGAAAGATAAGGTATAGAAATGCACAATTAATGGAAGATGGAATCCTTTATCCTCCAGTCAATGATTGTATGATAGTACTGATACAAAGTAGCAGTTTTAGCTTCAGATTAGATTATACTAATTTTTAAAGACAAATAAGATTAAAGAATTCTATGGTTGTCTGAGTAAAACTAATTTGAAAGAACTATGGAATTAAGAAAAGTTCTTTCTGATGATTTTTTTACAAGAAATTAACTAATTTTGAAATAGGTTTGCACAGGGGATGTTAAGCAGATAATGCTTTAAAGTGAATAGGGCCACAGAATACAAGGTCACATCAAATATAATTTGGTCTCCTCTGCTTCAGAAGCTGCTACATTTATTTCAGGTGTTTCCTTTCTAAAACAAGCACCCCGACTGTGATTAATAAATAACTTGTGTACTGTCTAGTTCTTCAGTGCTGCCTGGCATCTGTGAGTGGGAGGGATATTTACTGTCTCATAAAGGAAAAAACTGAACTACCCAGACACTATACTATGAATTTCTGAAGTTATGATGGAAGAGGTATGATGGAGATTCAGATGCTATGTTGATAAGTAGATGCAAGTTTGGATTTTATTTGCAGTTGTTTTTTTTTTTTTTTAATATTGTTTATATGTGAAGATGAAACCTGTCCAACAACTACTGCTATCATCAGCTAATGCAATAAGAAAAATTATTCAAGTAGTTTAGTATTCAATTCTGCCAAACAGATGAATTTTTAAACCTCATTGTATTGAATGAAACACAGCCTCGCTGTGATTTTAGTTATGGAGAAATGCTGTTGGAAATCAATAAAACAGCATGTCTTCCCCAACACAACAGCTTTCTAGTCAATAAAAGTATCAAGTTATGTGAAGTAAAAGTGTGGTATTTAGGTAGATTTCTTGAGAATGAAAGGCTACTCTTTTTCAGACAGAGTTTATGGATAATACTTTTCCAATTTGCTAACACTTAAATGAAGATTTGAATCAAGATTACAGATGTGTCAGACCAAAACTACCCATCTTTTCCATAGCAATTCCTAGTGACAAATCTTTATATAGCATGACCTGTTCTTGAGAAGATGCAGGATGCTTGAAATTTGGTATTATTCATCATTACACAAAAATAGGCAGTTCTGAATTTGAATGATATGCTGTTTTACAGAAAAAAACCCCAAAACCATTTTTTCAAACTTTCCCAAGTTACAACTTATTTCTGTACCTGACTTAAAAACAAGGATTCTGTTTCCCAACTATTTTTTTGAGGCTTTGAAATGTGAAATCATTCCACATCAGAAAGAAGAAAAGCATACAATAATAGTTCTCAGAAGATCAGCTTTCCCCTAAGTGGGAAGCAAATATCATTGCAGAGCTGTACAGGCCAAACAGCAAGTTTCTTTCTTGAGTCCTTTATGTGTGGCAACACTGAACATCCTACATGCTTGACGATGCTTGTGTCTGTATACTTGTTGCAAGACAGCACCTCAGCTGGGAAGTAAAGGGAAGTAAACATTCAAGTTCATTTGCATTTTCCGGTTAAATAAGAATTATATCAGCTTGGGTAATGGCACCCTTGAACGCCACTGACCAGACTGATGCTGAATGGTGCCATAAAAAATAGGTATCTCGTAAATACTGTGCCCCACAACAAGCTATAATGATTATCTTAGGGCTTGTCCCTTACAGAAAGAGACATCTGGGGGAAACAAGGATTGTTTGTGTCATGCATTGCAGTCAATCACAGTCCCATCTGTCCCATTACTGTCATGAGAAGGAAGGTTCCTTTCCTCACCCCACTCTGCTACAATGTTCTCTTGAGAAAATGTTGCCTTCAGTATGGATCTGAGATTTTATATATTATGTGTGTACATACAGCCCCTTACATGCATGTATATTTACATTTATATACACCTACTGTATATGTACACAGAGATATGTTATTCACACATTGACCCTCTAACTATGTATAAATAACATAGCATATGTGAGGGTAGAGACTGTAAATCATATATGAGACAGCTGCTGACCCACAGTGACAACAGTGAATGAGCTGAGCCATTAAAAGGTGTAAGTCTGAGCCTGTTGAAAACTGGCCAGGGAAAGTATCACATAGATTGTGCTATTCCCAGTCATGCAGGGAAAATATGAAGGAAAGAAGTGACCTTGCACATATTGGTTCTGCCTGAGAAGCTCTAAGTGTGTGAGGGAAGAGCTGAAGGGAAGAAAATAAAAGACAGGTTATTTGTATGTAGTTACAGTAAGCCCAGCTGGATCAATAGAGTGGGTCCAAATCATCATTAGCTCAACCAAGAAAGAGGGCTCTAAGAGAAAAGGTTGCATTAAGAGGAAATCTGTGCTTCCTTTTAATGGGGTTGGATTACGAGGATGCTTTCATTTTTACTTTTGTGCATTCTCAGAGTATCTCCTCCTTGCTGAGGAGGGTGGGCATTCCCCACCCTCCGGGCAATACCTGGGCTGTGCTCGGCCCCACCTCTCATGAGCAACTGGATCTTCAGAGCTCACTCTTTTCTGGAAGTTATAACAGGATCTAAAATTTCTGCAGAACTTCCACAATGAAGAGACGATTGCACCGAGCTTAACCCCCATGAAATCCTTTCAGCTATAAAATCATTAAGCACCTGTGGCACCGCAGAAGCACAGAGCCTCAAGGTATAATTATTTGTATTGAATGTAATGAGAGCAGCAAAGGTGGGATTCAGGGAATAGAGTATTATTACCTTAGCATCATGGCTTAACCCCAGCTGGTAACAAAGCACCACACAGCCGCTTGCTTACTCCCCATCCCCACAGTGGGATGGAGGAGAGAATTGGAAGGGTAAAAGTAAGAAAACTTGTGGATTGAGATAAGGACAGTTTAATAATTGAAATATAATAATAATAATAATAACAATAATAATACTAAAGTAACTTAATGAAAATGAAAATAACAAAAAGAGAGAGCAATAAAACGTGAGAAAAACAAGTGATGCAAATGAAAAACAATTGCTCACCACCAACTGACTGATGCCCAAGTTGTTCTCAAACAGTGACCCCCTGGCCACCTTTCCTCGTAGCTAATATGATGAGTGTGATGTCATATGGTGTGGAATATCCCTTTGGCCAGTTTGAGTGAGGTGTCCTGGCTGTATCCCCTCGCAGCTTCTTGTGCACCCCCAGACTCCTTGCTGGCAGGGAAGCATGAGAAGCTGAAATGTCCTTGACTTAGTGTAAACACAGCTCAGCAACAACTAAAATATGTTGTTATCAACATAATTCTCTTCCTAAATCCAAAACACAACACTATACCAGCTACTGGGAAGAAAATTAACTTTATTCCAGCAGAAAAAAAGGACATATGGAATGTAAAGCACACATTTCAACAAAAAGATACTTGATAATTTAGGAAGTCTGTGTAGTCTAAATACAAGTCTATGAGATGATTGAGGTGTCTCTCAGACTTCAACTGGGGCAGCGTTCATTTTTGGAGGTGCTCTAGCAGACTGGTACACTTTGTGAGTATTCTGAATATCTTGCTGTTTTCTGAACAGCTTTGAACTGAGGCTACTGAAGATGACAGAGCAAGTCCTCTGGGAATTCAAGGTCTACTTCAGACCTCATTTTTGAGACAGTTGTGAGTAGCTGGTTTGCGTTTCCTTTTTTCCCCAAAAACTTACTTCACTGCACTCCTTCACACAAGTAACAGAATGAAAGAAAAATCACTCAGGAAGTGAAAACAGTAGGTAGAGAATAATATGCATGTGTCATTCCCCATCAAAACGCACACTGAAGGAGATACAGATCACATTTAGTGTTCAACTTGTAATGCTTTAGTAGCTGAGTGTATTGGCTTCTAATGCATATCATGTTGGGATAAATAAAACCTTGGTTTTCCAAAGCTGTTCTTTCCATCCATGCCCGAACATAATCCCTCTCTTAATAAATCTGTACAGATGATCACACCAGAATATTTTTTCCTAAACTACTCCAATTTGAGTTTGCTTGAAGAGTATTTCTCACTGAAACAGCAAGCCATAATATTTCTAACACATATATTGCTTCTGGTAACAGATCATACAGTCTTCTCAGTTATGCATAGGTGATTTCATTGCCTTTACTCTTTCTTCATTTAATGGGGTGCACAGAGGTAACTGGGGACAGAATTGCCTCCATCATAGAATCCCCATGAGCAGTTCTGTTAACGACAGGTCAGACCCACTACATTTGTGCTCTCTCTCCCAGAAATAAATGGAGTCTATCATACTAATAGAAGTAAAAATGTATTCAGACCAGGAATGAAAGAAGCCATTATGACTTTAAATTTATATATGCAGGAACAAATGTAGATCAGAAGGATCTGAGGAAAGTTTTTTTTCAGAGCAGAAGAACATTTGAGTACTTGCTATTCAGCTCAGGCATTAGAAAAGGGGAGCAATCCATGTAATTCATGAAATATAAAACATAGTAGGAAGGCTTGCACCGTGATTTTCAATGATACGTGAGATCTAGGTCTTTTCCTTTAGCAATTCCTATGTCAGCCTTCTCTGGTCTGCTTGTGAAATCCTCCCTCTTACATGCATGTCAGAACTTGTGAAAAATCAAAACAGACCCTGTTACTCAGTTTCAAAAAGTATCAGATGTGTCTTAAGGAAGATAGCGATTCTTCAGAGTGTCAGATGTGACTATGGGAACTAATAAGAAAGTTGTTCCTTTGATAACACTGACAGACAGGGAGAACACAAATGTGTAAACCTCAACATTTGAATCCCAATTCTTCACTTACGTTGTCTCTGCTTAGAAGCTATAAACAAGCAAACTCAGTTTTATGTGTTATAGTGCAAGAGATATGTTATTTTGAGTGACTCTCGTTCATTCTTACATGCTTCGACCATGACTTCTTCACTTCTGGGGCTAAATGAACTGAGGTGGATGATTCTAAAGATTTGGCCTTGGCTGAGGTTACAGCCCACAGTAAAGGGTGAATGGATGAAACACTTGTGGAGATCATGAAGGATGACTTGACATATTATTTCCACCAGCTAATCTGATAGCTGTAGTGTTGGCTAGGTGACTCATGAGGGATAGTTCCAGCAGAAGCTGTCTTAATCACCTAGTTTCTACTTGTTTGACAATTTTCTACTTCCCCAAACTGGCTCTTCTCATCATCTTTAGACTGTAGTGTGAAATAACACACACTGATGGCCAGCATTTCAAGTTTCAGATATATCTCATCAACTCTTTCTACTATTGCACACTTTCTTGTATTTTCCTGACACTTCATTTGATATGTCCTAAAATTTAATTCATTTTTCTCATGATTGCATTAGATGAATGTGACTCAAAGAAAAATACATTTTTTTTCAGTTGATACAGCCAGCAGAAACTTTTCTAATTAATTCCAGTGTGCATCACTTTGTATGACCATACTACAAAGTACAGCTGCTGTTACTCCTGTACTTAGGATGACTTGAAAGTGAGTGCATCGGGCAAACATACAGCCAATCATCTCCCGTATTGATGAAATCTTCCAGTACTATGTCATCAGTGAAAGTTGTTAGAAGTCTTCTCTCTACTGAAGTTACTAATTGGTTTTTGTTCTACAGCAGGTAACTCCTCTAGTTAACTCCCTCAACAAAAAATTCTTCATCAAACAGGAATATCAGGTTAAGACAATGTGCATTTGACCATATGAGGTTGTATTCTCATTCTTCATTATATTTTGTCTCATTACCATTAATTTATTCTCTCTTTTTTTTTTTTCTTTTTTTTTTTTTTTTTTTTTCCCCAAAACATTGATGTTGCATTCGCTGTCAATGCAACATACAAGACCACTATCCACCTTCTTGTTGGTTTATTGATGCAAGTGTTAACATGTTATTTAGTCATATAAAACACTACCTTTTCCCCTTCCCTTAATAATATCCTTCCCTGTGTTGAATCCTCAATATGGAACAATGTGAGACATTCCTCTGGATATCACTTCTGTCTATGCACACCTGAAAATATGTTTGAGCACCAATACTGTCTTTTTCTTTTCTTTCTTTCTTTCCAACTATATCAGTTAATATTAAATACTATGATTTCCCCTAATTCTTGCCAGGTGTACTGGTTTTGGTTAGGATAGATTTAATTTTTCTTAACAGTAGCTTGTATGGGGTTGTGTTTTGGATTTGTGCTGGAAACACTGTTGATAACACAGGGATGTTTTAGCTATTGCTGAGAAGTGTTTGCACAGATTCAAGGCCTTTTCTGTTTCTCATACTGTCCTGACAGAGAATGGGCTGGGGGTGCACAAGAAGTTGGGAAGGGACACAGCTGGGACAGCTGACCCCAACTGATCAAAGGGATATCCTGTACCTTATTTAGTCATACTCAGCAATAAAAGCCAGGGGAAGAAGAGGAAGACTGAGATGTTTGGATTGATGGCAAGTAACTGTTCTTCTTCCTAAGTCACTGTTACTTGTGATGGACCCCTACTTTCCTAGAGACGTTTGAGCACCTGTCTGCTGCTGGGAAGTGGTGAATGAATTCCTTGCTTTGCTTTGCTTGTGTGTGCAGCTTGGGCTTTACCTATTAAGTTGTCTTTATCTCAGCCTATGAGTTTTCTCACTGTTACACTTCTGACTGTCCCCCTGATCCCACTGCAGGAGGAGTGCACAAACAGCTGCGTGGTGTTTAGTTTCTGTCTGCGGTTAAACCATGACACCAGGCTGTGTCCAAAAACCTGTGGGGACCACCTTTTAGAAGAGATAAATAACCTCAGTCCTGGATAAAGGAGATATTTTAGATAGCAAAAATCTTACCATCAACAAAGTTTTTTTAATTATGAGTGCTTTTTTCCTACTGTTGTTAATCATTATAGTGAAGTTTTATAGTACTGTATAGTACAGTATATTAGAGTATGCTATGGTACTATAGGCTGTTTTTTGTTATCCCGAAGGTTCAGTGGTGAGGACACAGAGTCCTGTGTTAAGATTTGCATGCAGCAGAGCCTGCAGTGTGTCTGCTGGGGAGTTAGGGTGGGCAGGCAAGGATTCCACAAGGCACAGCAGCAGCACTGATGACTCCAGTGCAGAAGCTATATGAGTGAATGACTGAACTCTAAAGGATTATCTACCACTGCAGTTGAATATAAGGGGTTAAGAGCCTTCCCATCTCTCTTGAGTTCTGTAAAATCAGCCTTTAATTTGAGAAGTTGCTGTTCCATCTTTTATTCTTTGACACACTTCTATTTTTAATCCTTTACCATGGGATGTAGTATATTGTCCAGCAGCCACTTAACAAGATTGTTGAACTCTTTTCATATGTGGTCTGTGCTGGATGGTGCAGCTCACATTTCTTTAGAAGTAAATAAAAAAAAAAGAAACCTTGAGTGATTTACAACAACCTGAGGTTCCTGTGTATATTATAAATACTAGCAAGGGCAAGTCCATAGTTACACATAGAAGCATTCCAGATGGAGGATAAAAGCTTTCCCTGTTATTCTATATGCACAGCACTTTGCAAAAAAGAGAAAGAAATACATATATGTATGTGTGTGCTTATGCACTCAAATACACACATGTGTTCTGTACTGATATTAAATCAAGGACAAAATTTTAGGGTCACATCTGTGTCTTCTTAATTTTTTTTTTTTTTTTTGCAATAATATGGCAAAAGTAACTGTAAAATTAATTTACAAGAAACAGACTCTTGAAAAATCTTTCCTATGCATACTTTCACCGCACTGAAGTCCTCATTTTGAAATGTAAAAGTTTTCATTTTTTTCAGTGTCAGAGGGGAAAGGAGACTTTTGCAATTTTTAAAATGGAGAAGGAAGTAAAGGAAGCTGGTTTGGCTTTGCTTCCGGTTTCACTGAAGGATAAACTCCACAAATATTCCTGGAAGCTACTAATATTGACATGCAAGTATTTTAATGTATGAAAGAAGACATCTGAAAATTTTTAATTAGCTCTTTTTAGAGCAGTGAGTGAAACAGACTTACTCTACACTGAAATCTAGTTCCATCTCCTCTTACCCTGTGCCTTCTCTTTTTTTCCCTTTATTTTTCTGACAATCATTCCCTGGGAATAAGTACCTAAAGGCTTTATTTGAAGACTACTTAAATAGATGGAAGTCTTTCCACTGACTTATTTGTACTTTGCACCAGACCATACAATTGGTAGAGTTTACAGGAAGACCTGAAAGTCATCTAAAATAAAAACATACCATTCACTACACAAGGAACCCACTGTATAGCCAAAGGACTGACTTCTGTTTCTCCCTATTAACATTTCTGTAAATTCCAGGAGAACAACTTAAATGCAACAGGACTTATTTTTCCATTGTCTTGCATCTTGCGCATCCATTTGCATCTCTACCCTATGGAAACTGGTTCTTAAAACCATTCCTGTTGTTGTTGTCAAAAAAATATATTATATGGTGTTTCATTGTCCCCACAAGAAAGGCAGAGAAATAACTTCAGGATACCAGTAGCTGAAAACAGATTTTTTTTTTTTTTAAAGTTTTCTTACTTGTTCAGCTCTTTCAAGTGAACAGTCTAAACAAATACACAGCAAATGTAAATGCTTAGAATTAGATTTGTTTAACTGAACAGGTGTTATTTAAAAAATTGTTCCTCTAAATGTGGCCCTTTTGTATACAGCTTATATTGCAGAGCAAGAGAGAAGCAAATTACGTATCTGTAAAATACTGAAGACTAGAAAAAACTTAACTATTGAGATTGTAATTATTTCACAAGGAATGTGCAGTGATTTGTTTGATCTAATGTCACTACTTTATGCAGTTTCTACATAAGAAGCATGCATTGTGTATTTTGTTTCATTTGTTGTTGATTGATGCATAAAGAATTTGGTAAATTCAGCTGTGTTCTTTTGAATTCATAGCAAACCGTCCAGAACAAATGTATTAAACAGTAGCTTCATCCTGAAGAGTTCTAGGTGACTCAGAACATAAGAACAAATTGGAAAATAAATATTGTTATTTCTGCATTGTTTGTCATTCACAATCAAAGGAAAACATATCATAGTTTGAGACTTCTTTAATTTCCTAAACAATTATAAATCACCAGACACTACAACAGTTATCTGCAGTAAGTAGTGTTAACAAAGGTGTTATTAATTATATAATGAGTGGGATTTTCAAGATAACTTATTTTATTAAAACATCATGTGCTACTTTTCATGGATTGGATCATACAGAATTATCAGAACAACCTCTGAAGGTTGAACACAAGATTTTTGAGAAATGTTAAAAAATTTCTTCATCTGTTTCCAGGTGTCCATCAGATATATGCATGACAAGAGCTGAAACCTTACCAAGTGGATTCTTTCCTGGTATCACAAGATTTGCTCATTCCAGTGACTGCCAACAGCATTTTGGGAAAGTAAGGCTGAAATTTCCTGTCCAAACTATGTTGAAATATGACGTAAGTAGGATATAAAAGAAGATAAAGTGCTGAAATGATCTGAGGTTGGTCTAGCAATCAAGGTGTCAGAATTTCATTTCTGCATGAAATCATACATCAGAAAGAGGACCTGTATCCTAATACTCACAGAAATCATAATCCAAGTGCTCCTTCACACCCAGGAGCCTCTTACAAGATCTGACTTGCACCAAAAGCTTTGTGCTGCTCAGGGATGTCTGCAGCTCACTCCATCTCCACTTTTGCATTCACACTGTGCTTGCTCAGATTTTCTCAGGAAGGTTTCTCACAAAAATAATAGTCTTTGTTTCATTTTTGCCCACTGAATATTGAATTCCATTTAGATATCTTCCCTCTGTAAGTGTTGTAACAACTGCACATTTTTGGACAAAGTTTTGTGCAATATTTTGATACTAATGGTCATGTTTTGTTATTTTCACTGGGTATCTCTGGGTACTTTTTCCTCTTGGCAATTGGTTGTACCAGGCCAAGTCCTGATCTGTTGCATGTCCTATTGTTTGGATGATGTTAAAAAAGGTCACCTCGAAGGGGAAAGAAAATCAGGATAGATACAAGCTTTTAAGCAGACATCAAAAGAAGGAAAGAAGTAGTTCTTGCCATTCTGAATATGTGTTGTTTATTTGTTTTAGATTTGTTGTTCAGTTTAAAAGCATATCAGATACACGCATGACTGTGACTTGCTATTATCACTCTAATCTTCTCCCCTGTGATTTTTGCTAGTTGGAAGATCTCTGAAACGACATATTGAAGTCCATTTGTGTCTATTAGAATTTGAAATTCATCTTTTTTATAGTCTCTGTGGGTTTCGTTGTTTCTGTTGAAGAGATTGAGCATTATATCTAAAGCTTGGTACAGGATTCTCTGTTTATTTGTGCTCTAATGGGGTTGCAGAAAGAATAGAACTGTTTCTTTAGTTTCTTCCATAAGGAAAGGACATTTTACTATAATTTTGTAGTGTTGTATTCCTTATTGCTCCATTGAGCCAAGAATTGTTAGCACACACAATTAAAAAGACAGCCCTTGCTACAAAGATTTTGTGAACAAAAATACAAACAGAAGTGATGTGTCAGAGGAGCTGGGCAGAATAAGATATGGATGGAGCCATCCCTTTTAGCAAAATAACCAGAAGCCACAGGAAAATCTTGCTCTGATTGCTAGCAAAAATTTATTGTCTCCGAGTGATCTGATGTCAGGATCCAGTTCTCAGGAGGGATCTCAGTCAAGAAGACTATGGCAGTGACTTTATGAAGACTGGAAGTTACATATTTTTGCTCCACATATGTTTAGGAGATATGTTTATGATGGCTCCAGTAGATATGCAGTTCTGATTTTTCACTGTGGTGAGAAGAACTCCTGTAAAAATTTTTGACATTTTGGTGTTTTATTGTTTAATTTGTTTCAGTTATGCCTGGAAGTCAGTGGAATACCCTTGTAGGGCCATCTAACCAGGAGATGTGTGATAACTGTTCATTACTTTCAGTATACTTTGACCTCTTACTTGGATCAGTCAGTACAAACTACTTTGAAAGACATACTACATGTTTATTTCTGAGTTCACACGCAGAACAAAAATAGTGAAAAGGGTTAAGTAACAGGAAGTCTTCTCTTTCTAAAGCAGAAGTTGTGATGACTCTAGGTGTGTTTGTTAGTTGCTACAGGTTTATCCTGTACTAACCCACAAACATCAATACAACCTTTTCATCAGCCTCAGGCTTTGCATACTTCACTTCTGATGTGCTGTGTTTATATTGTTGTGTATGCTTTGCTGTTGCCATGTAAGAAGCCTTTTCCCCTCTTTTGACAAGATAAATTGCTATGAAAGAAACAGAGTTACTGAGATGGGTGCAATGCACAGATTCTCATGCAAAGACTAGAAAATTAATTTCTAACACATATTCTGAATCACAGAGGAGAGTTTGTGGGAGAGTTACAGTCAGAATGAAACATGAATGTAATAGAGAAAAGTGTTTTCTGTTTTGCTTTGGTTTGATTTTTTTTTTCATCTTCTTTTTTTTTTTTTTTCCAAGCATAAACATATGTATATGAAAATATTTCATTATTACATTGTAGCATCTTAGTCTATGTCTCTTCAGATTCCAACAGTTTTTCTGACTATAGAAGCTTAAATGCACTAAAGACATAAGAGAGTAGATTCATCTGGTTACCATTTATTGTGAGGAAAAATGAGCACTCACTGGATCCTGTGGGGTTTGTATCCTGTAGTCCAGACATTCCATATGTTTGCTTATTCTTATATTCTTCCCCATGGTACACATATGCTTTAGTATCTTCTCACAGATGTCCTGTCTCAAACAAATAAACACAATGCTGTTATGTCCGTAGAATAACATAGAACTCTGAAAACATGACAGATGAGTATGGGACACCCACAATTTACTGCACCCTTCTGATACAGATTGTCTCTCAGTCCCTTAGGAATACTTTCACACTGTTGGAACACCGCTCTCATTACTCCAATTGCTCCAATTCACTTATCTCATAATGAGTTTCTCCTTGTTTCGGTGCCGTGTCTTTAAAAAAATGCTCTGAGAAGATTAACTATTCTTATATACCCTGTAATCAGGGGGGTTGCTCTTCTGCATTGACTTTTGTTTGTCTGAAATGAGTGCAAAAGAGATGTAAAAACAATCAGATCAGAAATGCTGTATTTTACTCCTGCTTTACTTGCCACATAAACTGACCCATAAGACCCTGGTTTATATAATCTACCCAGATCTAAAGATGAAATGTAGTCAGGATTTTGTTTAGATGCCACCTTCAACATGTATCAGTGTCTGTTACTTCTGAACACTTGTGGGAAAAAAGAAAGAATTCAGTACAGCCAAGGCACTTCAAAAAGGTGTGCCACATATTAAGAAAGGATAATGATCCATGCACGGTAAGAAAAGAGGTGAGACCTTCCATTCTCCCACTGTCTCTAAATTGTTTTATCTTCTTCCTTCTGGTCAAGCAAAGGCTATAATACTGGAGCCTATTACAGTACTAATACAGTGGTGCAAGAGTGATATGCTTTGTTGGGAGAAAAAGTCACAGAGACAAACAGAAGTTATAAAGATTTATTTGTAGTTGATAATAAATTACAACAGACTTACTACCAAGCTGCAGAGTACTGTTTAAAAATTTTTCTGCATATGTAAGTTTTGAGAATGCAGGATAGGAATATTTGCTTCCTCCATATAAAAAGAGTTTATAGTAATGATCTAGATCTCTTTAAAGTGTAGTTATTAGTGTAATTGAAAAGGGAGAGTGAGAGGTATACTGCTGACCTTTAAAGCTGGCACACAGTTAAGCATTTGAACAAGACCTGAGAGAAGAAAGCTATTACTCAGTAAGTACTTGAGAGACTATATTTTACCTGGTGAGTCCAGAAATGCTCCGGATCACCTGGGCCTGCTGTGCACCTAAGCTGATGGCAACTGTGTATTAGCATGATGCATGAGCATGTTGCTGCTTGTGCTAATCAATTCACCAGTTTGGGTGCTGTGGTGAGCAGGGTCCTATGATAAGGGCACACCAGTAAGACTAACTATCACTAGATATAGATAACAGCACAATTTCCGTGAATGGGAGCACTGCAGTAAATGACTTCTCTGTCAAGAGGTATGAGGTAGAAAGAAGATTAGAAGAAAATGAAAAAATCCCTCTTCTTGCCTTTTTTTTTTTTTTTTTTATTATTATTTCTAAATTAACTGCAATAGCTCAGTAACATGACCTTAGGTGCCATGAAGGAAAATTCTATGAAATTACCTTTGTTACATGTAGTGATGGATGAGGGAAATAACTAAATAGAAAAGAACAAAACCAACAATGTATAACTGAATATATGTGAGATGGAATTGAATTAAGAGAAATACAAATAATTATATATGAAAATATGATAATGCCATAATATTAGTATAAATTGTTGCAAACTCAACAAGTCAAATCAACATGAATTTTTTTTTGTATGAATAATCATCTTGTGGAATCCATTGACACATGTTACAATTGAGACAAAAAAGCGGGCAGAGAAAAGAAGCAATATAGAAGCTTAAGATTTAATATTAATTTCTTTCCTCTACAAAGACTTATGATTAGTTCTGATTTTTGGCTTACCCAATAATGCTATACCAATTAATAACTCTTAAAAAGCTTGTAGAGATTTTTTTCTAGGTTTAAAAGGAAAAACTTATTAGCAGTGAAAAAAAAGGTTAACATTTAGTATATTTTGAAATTGTTGTTTTAGAGAAGTAAAAGTGCAGAATGATGACATAACTCAGCCTGATTAATCCTGTGGTTCATGAACAACCTATAAAATGTGAAAATAGCAGGTTCAAGATACAGAAAGTGTTAAAAGCAGATGTTGTTTCAAAACATTTTTTGGTCACAAACCTGTTATTTCCAGTCTCTAGGTTGGTTGTTTGTCTCAAGCTGAATAATCTTTACGAATAATGTTTCTTTTGGAATGCTCTTTACTGCCTCTACCTAGAAGAATTACAAACAAACATGAACAGCTTAAAGATTACCTTCATTAATTCATGCTAAATTTGTGTAAAGATATCCAAATGTGGTCATCAACAGAAAAGCTCTGAAACTACTCTTATTCTAATTTTTAAATGGATCTGCTACAAATCTGGACAGAACCCTCCTCAGAATTTCTTGTAAATATCTGTCCAACCAAATCTGTCCAGTAGGAATGATCATCAAACTAATATTCAAATAATTAAAAAAAAAAAAATTCTGGTGTTAAATTTTAAATGACCGTTTAGATTTTAGGCAACCTTTGGAATCTGAGGCCTCCTCAAGGATCTTGTCCACTTCTTAAGAGGCAGCTACAGTCAATATACACAGCAGTATCTGAGATGCTTAGGCAAAGAAATCCCACTCAGGAAACAGAAATCATGTATCACAACATGCACAACCAAGTGTAGCTTAAGGAGGAACTGGAAAGAGTGTGGTGGCTACCTTCATACAGCAAGGCAGACTAGAGCCTGTATAGCAACTATTAGGATCACCTACTATTCTAGTATAACTTTCTATGTCCCTTTTCTCCTGAATGAGATATGTAACAACTGCCAACATTTTCAGACAGAGTGTAACTGACAAAGAATCATTTGGGATATGGAAACATAAGAAAATGAATAATTTTTAATTTTTTAAAAAAATTTTTGGTAAAAACATACTTAGAGTTGACAATTTTTGTTAACTTTGTTACCTGCATTTAATATGTATTCATTTGGATGTTAATTTACAGAGCTCAGGCTATTCCATTTAACTGTTGAAAACACTGTGGTGGTCTATGTTTGGAGAATTTAGTGCATGAGAAGTACTCAAAGCCAGTTGCCAGCACTACTCAGGACCAGGTTGCATATATGCATATAGCTTTTAACTTCTAATGTTACTTTTCAGACAACAGTGGTTTTGAATTTTGAATGTGTATTCCACCCACTTTGTATAACTAAAGGCCAAATGGAAGTAGCAGTTTCATTTTTATTTGTTTTTCCCTTTAGAATCTTTGATTACATTACATTTCTGTTGTTTTCAAATACAAAATTTGACAACTCCACACACCTACTGACAATAATATGCAACGCTATCTCTTTGTTCTTCATCTATCATAGACTTTATCCTGTTGAGAGATTGATAAAAGTGCAGAGAAATTGATTCCTTTATTGCAACAAACTTTCCAATCCAACATAAAACCAAAAATGAAAGTAGCATGCATTAATTCTAGTGACAATCTCCAAGCAGCCTGCTCGCTGCTGCAGCGTAAAATTTCAGAGCTCCTAATCTCAGACCTTTCTCCACCAGTTGTCTATCCATACCTCATGAGCCTCTAGTAAGAAGTCATAGTCCGAGGCTGAATAGTACACCATTTTACAACTCTTGACTCTAGGTAATGTAGTGTGATACAATTACTAGTCTCTAGTAATGACTTCAGAAGTCCTCATACATGTATTCAAGAAATATTAAATATAAATAGAGAGATAGAAAGGATTATAAAGAAAGAACATCTGAAAAAATGCTGGGAAAATGTCATGTCTGGACACACCTCCCGAAGAGCCTGTTGCACAAAGCTCATTGCTAGGCTATGGGACACAATGAAATATAAGACTATTCATTTTTGGAAAGTTGGAGACAGCAGTCTTTAACTTTATTAAATACAAATTGTGAAGACAAATTAAACAGAATGAATTTTAGAGACCGCAGAAGAAGATGATGTGAGGAAAGTCCTTAGCTCTGAGTACTAAAGGTAGTCTTTTTTCCAGCTATAGTTTTCTTGTTCTTGAAAAGAACAGTTTTTCTTTCTTCACTACTTCTCAGATGTAACAGATTTTCCATATCCATTTTTGCATAATTAATCTCAGGTGCAGATTCAGCAATCAGGCTGGTAAAAGTATCACATGGAGGCTTTTCAAGGACATCTTTATCCATCGGGAGAGGAATTCACCCCCATTCCCCCTGATGCTTTTTGAATTGTTAGTTGATAAGTGTACTGACCTTCACCTGATCCCTGTTAAGATTGCCTTAATTCCCATGTGGAACCACTAGCATTGTGCTAAACACAATCCAGAAGCAGTAGGTGTATCCAAACTGTTTTACCCGAGGTACGTATGGCCCAGGAGCACAGTGAGAGCAGGGCACGGTTCAGCCCAGATCTCCATGCCTCTGCACCCAGATGGCAGACTCACCTGCATGGGGCTGTCCCTTGATAGCAAGATAAAATGGCTAGTGGTCCAATGGTGTTTGAAAAAGTCAGGCAAAATATCTGGCTGAGAAGTATATATCTGATCAATATTTCCTCTCTGAACCAGTAAAAAGATGAGCTGTTTTGCATTGGCAGATGTCAGGATGTGTGGTGGGGCTGTAAAAGAGTGAATTCTGAGTGCAAGGCCCAAACATGCTTTTGACATTCATGGTTTTGCCTGTGAAATCATTGACAAGAGCATTTAAGCACAATCACTGAAAAATTAATAACTGGGATTTGATTTGTTTTGGAAGAGTATTCTGAGCTCTGTCACTTTTAAAATTTCAGGTATTTCTTTCCTATAAATCCCCCTTTTCTTCTAACTCCTCCGCCCTCATTGTGATCTGTAACAACTCCTATTATTATGTCCCTGTCTTTCTGCACCAGGACCCTTCAAATGTGTCATCAGTGGGTCCACCCAGAAGATCTGTGATTTGTCTGAATGCTAAGCTATGTAGAAGTACAAATTATTCCTACTCTAGTGCCTCTTTATGAGCTATCACTGTGAGAGAACTGTCATGAAAAATTTGAGCTGAATGCTTGATTCAAAGCCTGGAGAAGAGGGCAAAGACCTTTTTGCTTGAAACCTGCATCTCTGTTTTAAAGATGCGTATGCGACTAAGGGATGGAAGGATGGGCTGGAGCAGTTGTAAAATACCACGTAAAGTATAATACAGAAATATTAAAAGGGATAAGGGAAGAAAAATGAAGAAGGGTTACAAGGCCTGACTGAATAAATTAGAAGGAAAATGTGAGATATGATCTGAACATTATGGGGAGGAGGATTGGTTGCTCTTTGATGAAGGAGCAGGCCAAATTAATTGTAGTAGGGAAAAGATGAAGGCAAAGATAAGATGGATGTTAGGTTCATAAATCCGGTGAGCAATACAAGCTCTCAGAAAACGGAGGAGCCAGTGGAAAAAGAGGACAGCCCCTATGACTTGACCACACTGTTTATATCAAGTGCTAGTCCTCAGGATGTATGTCGTCGTTTGAGCCTGGTCAGCAGCTAAATGCCATGCAATCGCTCACCCACCCTCCGCCTACTTGGGAATGGGGAGGGAATCAGAGGGGCCAAGGGAGACTCACGGGTTGAGATAAAAACAGTTTAATAACAGTAATAGAATAATACAGTGACAGTATAAACAGGTAATGTACAATACAGTTGCTCACCACTTGCCAGCCAGCAATCCCAAACAAAAAAGCCACACTCCCAGAAGTGGCAGTCCCTCCCGGCTCACTTCCTTTATATAGTGAGCACAATGTCACATGACATGGAATATTGGCCAATCCGGGCCCAGCACTCCAGCTGTGCTCCCCCCACCCCCGCACATAGACAAAGGCACTTAAACCTGCAGAGCCGCTGGAATCTCAGTGTGCATCAGCATTCCTCCAGCTACCAAAATGAACATGAATTCTATTCCAGCCCGAACCAGGACAGTATCCACCCCGTTATTCCATATCATTTATGTTATGCTCATGTTCCATATTTCTAGTACAGTCTAATTAATTACTATCCTCTTCCTTGGTCATAGACATGTGCACACAGATGTCATTCCCGCAGTGCATGGGCCATCACTGCAGAATGTATCCTGAGTTCATTTGGTCCATAGCTTCAGGTTCCATCTGTCATAACAGCCCCTTCAGGCAGGAGGAACGATGCTCAGTCAGTAGGGCAGAGGTGTCCTTGGACCTGGCGGGAGGAGGGCATGCAGTCTGTGTTGCAGATGGAGCTGGTGGCTGATGCATCTGATGCTGTCTGTACTCACAGGCTGTGGCAGTCGCTGGGCATCAGTTGCTGAAACCAGTCAACTTTATCCAATCATGTTTGCCATAACAAAGCATTGATAGGGTGGTGTGGTGATTAATCTAATACAGTTTATTGGCTATTTTCACCTAACATTAAGTCCCCTTGAGGTACACATCAGACTTCCCCGTCCTTCTGCATTACCCACCAAGTGCACCCGGGTCCTTGGGCAAAGGTAATTCCACGTATGGGCTTACCTTTACCTGAAGTAGGAATAACCCAGACAGTCTTCCCCAGCATGTTTTTAGGGTGCACTACTGGGACTCTATCTCCATCTACAGTACTTAAAATGTTTGACTGGGCAGGGCCAGCCTGGTTGGCAGATCCTCTAGTATTGACTAACCAGGTGGCCTTTGCTAAATGTGTGTCCCAATGCTTAAAAGTTCCATCTCCCATTGCTCTCAGCATGGCCTTTAATAGCCCATTATACTGCTCAATTTTCCCAGAGGCTGTGGCCTGACAGGGGATGTGATATATCCACTCAATGCCATGTTCTTTTGCCCAGGTGTTTATAAGATTATTTTGAAAATGAGTACCGTTATCTGACTCAATTCTATCTGGGGTGCCATGCCGACACAGGACTTGTTTTTCAAGGCCAAGATTAGTGGCCGAGCAGTGGCATGGGGCACAGCATATGTTTCCAGCCATCTGGTAGCTGCTTCTACTGTTGTGAGCACATAATGTTTACCATGCTGAGTTTGTGGGAGAGTAATGTAATCAACCTGCCAGGCCTCCCCATATCTGTACTTTAACCATTTCCCTCCATACCAAAGAGTTTTTAATCGCTTGGCCTGCCTGATCACAACACGTTTCACATTCATGGATAACATGTGAGATAATGTCCATAGTTAAGTCCACCCCTTGGTCACCAGCCCATCTATATGTTGCATCTCTTCCTTGATGGCCTGAGGAGTCATGGGCCCAGAGAGACATAAGTTTTTCACCCTTATGCTGCCAGTCCAGATCTACCTGGGCCACCTTAATCTTTGCAGCTTGGTCAACCTAACAGTTGTTTGATGTTCATCCGTCTCTCGATTTTTGGGTATATGAGCATCTATGTGGCATACTTTCACAACCAAGTTCTCTATCTGAACAACAATATCTTGCCACAAGTCAGCAGCTCAGATGGGTTTGTCTCTATGCTGCCAGCCACTCTGTTTCCACTGCAGCAACCACCCCCACAGGGCATTTGCCACCATCTATGAGTCAGTGTAGAGGTAGAGGACTGGCCACTTTTCTTGCTCGGTGATATTTAAGGCCAGCTGGATGGCTTTCAACTCTGCAAATTGACTGGATTCGTCTTCTCTTTCAGCAGCTTCTGTGACCCGTCATGTGGGGGTCCACACAGCAGCCTTCCACTTCCGATGTTTCCCTACAATGAGACAGGACACATTGGTAAATAAAGCATATCGCTTCTCATTATCTGGTAGATCATTATATAGTGGTGCCTCTTCAGCTCGGGTCACCTCTTCCTCTGGTGACATTCCCAAGCCTTTGTTTTCTGGCCAATTTGTGATTACTTCTAGTATTCCTGGGCAGTTGGCGTTTCCTATTCGAGCCCGCTGTGTGATGAGAGTGACTCACTTACTCCACATAGCATCAGTTGCATGATGTGTTGAGGGCACCCTCCCTTTGAACATCCAGCCCAGTACTGGCAGTCGGGGTGCCAAGAGGAGCTGTGCTTCTGTACCAATTACTTCTGAAGCAGCTCGGACCCCTTCATATGTTGCCAGTATCTCTTTTTCAGTTGGAGTATAATGGGCTTCAGATCCTCTATATCCTCGACTCCAGAATCCCAGGAGTTGACCCCAGATCTCCGCCGCTGCTCTCTGCCAAAGACTCCAGGTAGGGCCATTCTCCCCGGCTGCAGTGTAGAGCACATTTTTAACATCATGTCCTGCCTGAACTGGCCCAAGGGCTACAGCATGAACTATTTCTTGTTTAATTTGTTCAAAAGCTTGCTTTTGCTCAGGGACCCATAAAAAGTCACTTTTCTCCCGGGTCACTTGATAAAGAGGACTTACGATCTGACTGTAGTTTGGAATATGCATTCTCCAGAAACCTACTACACCTAAGAAAGCTTGTGCTTCCTTTCTGCTGGTTGGTGGAGACATAGCCATTATTTTGTTAATCACATTCATTGGAATCTGACGTCATCCATCTTGACATTTGATTCCTAAAAACTGAATCTCCTGTGCAGGGCCCTTGACTTTACCCCATTTTATGGCAAAGCCAGCTCTCAAAAGAATTCTATTTTCTCTCCCTTCTCAAAAACTTCTTCTGCTGTATTCCCCCCTTACAATGATGTCATCAATGTATTGTAGGTGTTCTGGAGCTTCACCCTGTTTCAGTGCAGTGTGGATCAGTCCATGGCAAATGGTAGGGTTGTGTTTCCACCCCTGGGGCAGTCTGTTCCAGGTGTATTGGACACCCCTCCAGGTGAAAGCAAACTGTGGCCTGCACTCTGCTGCCAGAGGGATGGAGAAAAAGGCATTGGCGATATCAATGGTGGCGTACCACTTGGCTGCCTTTGACTCCAATTCATACTGAAGCTGTAGCATGTCTGGCACAGCAGCAGTTAGTGGTGGCGTGACTTTGTTCAGGCCCCAATAGTCCACTGTCAGTCTCCACCCTCTGTTGGACTTCCGCACTGGCCATATGGGGCTGTTAAAGGGTGAGCGAGTCTTGCTGATCACCCCTTGGCTCTCGAGTTGATTAATCAGTTGGTGGATGGGAACTACAGAGTCTCTGTTGGTGTGATATTGCTGTCGGTGCACAGTTGTAGTAGCGATTGACACCTGTTGTTCTTCAACCCTCAGTAGTCCCACAGCAGAAGGATCCTCTGAGAGCCCGGGCAGAGTGGATAGCTGTTTAATTTCTTCCATCTCCAAGGCAGTTATACCAAAAGCCCACCGGTACCCTTTTGGGTCCTTAAAATACCCTCTCCAAAGATAATATATACTGAGAATACATGGAGGGAGCTTCCGGGCCAGTCATGACGGGGTGCTTTTGCCACTCATTTCCAGTTAGGCTTAACTCAGCCTCCAACACAGTGAGCTGTTGAGACCCCCCTGTCACTCCTGAAATACAAATAGGCTCTCTTCCTTGGAAATTCGACAGCACCAGGGTACACTGGGCACCAGTGTCCACCAGAGCCTTATACTCCTGGGGTTCAGATGTGCCAGGCCATTGAATCCACACAGTCCAGTAAACACAGTTGTCCCTTTCCTCCACCTGGCTGGAGGCAGGGCCCCTCTAATGCTGCTCATAGTATCTGTTATCGATGAAGGGGTTGGTATGGCCTGTGTGAATCTCAGTCTCATCCTGGTTACTCATTTCTTGTAAGTACGACTCGGAAGTTCTCCTCATAGAACCAGGAGCAAAATCAACTCTTCTACGTGGTTTGGGTAACTGATTAGCGGAGACTGGAGCGGCACTTTTCCTGGAAAAACCTTGATTTGTAGCCATTCTTCCTTCCAAATCTCGAACCCACTCTCTTAGAACGTAAGTGGGTTTCCCATCCCATTTCCTCATGTCTTCTCCACGGCCACTCAGGTAATACCATAAGTTCCCCCGTGGTGTATATCATCTCACTTGAGTAGGGAGTCGTTTGCTCCTGATAGCTGAGACCTTAGTCTGTGGAGGTGGAGAGTAGGACATGTCCTCTTCGAGTTGTCGGACTTCTTGTGATAGTTTCTCCACAGCCGTGACGATGCAAGAAGAGAGACTTTCTTCGTAGTGCTGGAGTCGGTGAGTCAAGTCATCCATAGTCGGTCCCTCTTTCTCTCTCGAGTCCAATACTGCTAATACATTGGAATGTGATGATGGAGCACTCCGTATAAACTTCCTCCACATGGGCCAGGTGCATTGGACTTCATCTGGGTCTATGGGTAGCTATGCATTGTCTAGGTCATAATAAACCATCTCCCGCACAGCCAGTTCCCTCAGGTACTGGATGCCCCTCTCCATGGTTGTCCACTTACTTGGATGACATATAAGATCTTCCTTGAAGGGATATCTGTCCCTCACACCTGACAGAAGTCGTCTCCAAAAGCTGATTGTTTGTATATTTCTTCCAATAATCTTGTCAATGCCTGCATCCCTGGACAGGGATCTCAGTTGCCTGGCTTCTCTACCTTCTAATTCCACACTGTTGGCACCGCTATCCCAGCATCAGAGCAGCCAGGTAAGGAGGTGTTCACCTGGATGGCGGCTGAAATCCTTTCGCATGTCTTGTAGTTCACTCAGGTATAGGGATCAGGTGATTACCACTGGCTCTGCCTCCTCCTCCTGTTCTTGTGAGGGCCCTGGTTCATCATCGTCTTTTACAAAGCGAGGGGATTTTTTTGTGTATTTCTTCTTCTATATGGGAGCAACCGACACTGTCGTGGATTGATTCTCCGGTTCACCCGCAGTACTTATAGTAGAAGTCGGATTGGCTGCAGTGTCTGTCACCCAAGTTGGAGTGGCTGCAGTGCCTGGTGGGGGTGTCAGAGTGGTTGCAGTGCCGGTTGTTTTGCTCCCAGTTGCAGAGACGTCTTCCTTTTGAGGATACTGCATAGTGGCGAGCAGGGATTGGTAGGCACGGACCAGGCCCCAGCATGTTGCAATGATCTGCATCTCTCTTGAGGTGTCAGGATGACAACACACCTTTTCTAAATATTTTACTAGTTTCTCAGGATGCTGCACTTGTTCAGGGGTGAAGTTCCAAAACACTGGAGGTCCTCACTGTCCTAAGTACTTACCCATGCTACCCCACACTCCCAGCCACCCATAACTCTGCAACTCTGGGGTAGACCTCTGGGTGGTATTCAGAAACAGTTGCTTAACCCGAAACAAAACCTGAACCACATTCAGGAGCACTACAGCTTCCAGCAACAAGACAACAACGTTAATATGAGCATTCCATGTATATTCGGAGTTCTCAGCGTTCTCAAGAATACTTGCAAGTAGCCTGGAGAAGGGGAAGATGGAAGAAGGTATCTCCCCCTTGGGTGGACTCTCCGAGGAGAAAAGGTGGAGGGTGTAGTTACTAACCCATTCCACTAGGTGCCCCCCAGTGTACACAGACGACAACCACGCTGAGTACAAATACCCCACTATTCTCAGGACCGATGTTTTTATCGTGCCATAGATTAGCGTTACATAACACAGCAAGGCAAAAATCTTAATCCAACTCCCACAGGTAATAAGCAGCAGCATGGGGACTACATACAGTAAATAATGTGATGTACAACACAACTGCAGCAACAAAACCCACGATTCTAGGAGCCAAGTGAATGACATTATAACAGGTCGGGCAGTCAGCATTTTAATAAATTTGATAGCACACACAGATCAAATCTATTGTTATCTCAACCTGTTGTGCCCCACGTTGGGCGCCAAAAAGGACTGTTGTGGTTTGAGCCTACTCAGCAGCTAAAAATCACGCAGTCGCTCACCCACCCTCCCCCCCTTGGGAATGGGGAGGGAATCGGAGGGGCCAAGGGAGACTCACGGGTTGAGATAAAAACAGTTTAATAACAGCAACAAAATAATACACTGACAGCAGTATCAGCAGGTAATGTACCATATAGCTGCTCACCACCCACCTGCTCCCAGCCAGCAATCCCAAACACAAAGGCCCCACAGCCATACTCCCAGAAGTGGCAGCCCCTCCCAGCCCACTCCTGCCTTTATATGGTGAGCACAATGTCACATGACATGGACTATCGGCCAATCGGGGCCCAGCCCTCCAGCTGTGCTCCCCCCGCCCCCGCACACAGGTGAGGGCACTGGGACCTGGGGAGCCCCTGGAGTCTCAGGGTGCTGCAGCACTCCTCCCGCTGCCAGACCAACGGGAGCTCTAGGCCAGCCCCAACCAGGACAGTGTAGTAGAGCATGACTTGCTTGTGGTCTCTGGTCTGTAGTTGAGAAACCTGCTAAAGTTCTAAAGTGTGAGGGAAACATACCAGGGTCTTTAACTATTTAATATGTAGTGTGTTGGATAGTCCAAGTATTAGATGGCCTTTTTCATCTGTGCCAGTCACAAACCTTTCTGTATTTGCTACCTGGGTACTTTTGCATAACTGTGACTCCATCCTTGGCAGAAACAAAGGTTCTCCTGGGAATATCTCACTTATATTTTTATGAAATCTTTTAAGCAGTATAAACATGCATGGCATATTCTGTGGATTGAAGAAAACTCTCATTTTTTTTTTAATGAATGTAAGGGTCATTAGATCTCTGCAGAAAATAGAAATAGAGAATACTTAAGAATTTTTCATTAAGTAGGAACACTTAGGTTTATCTGTGACCTATTTTGGTTCCACTAGTTTGCTGATACACTGCTTATCTGTTTATTACACTGTTTATTTGCCTTCAAACTGATGGAAATAATGTCATTTATTCCATGCACTTGGCTGTTTTCTGTGATCCAAAACATACTGCTAGTTTTCTTTTAGTCTTTTCTTTCATGGAATAGAAAAACAAGGTGAAACACCTTAAACAAATACTCCCTCTCTGTTGACTGTTCATTTTCAAGTGTATTCTTACCCTAAACATAGATGCATTTTACTATTTCAAGTATTTAGAAGAATAAAATCCTAAATCAAAGTTTCCGTTTTCATTTTTAAGCCTTGTGCTCTGTCTTTTTAAGCAAGCAGACATGTCTTGACAAATAATATTCCTTCTCTAGCTCATGGCATTTCCCTCTTCAGGTCTTTACTTCCCACTCACTTTAAACTTTGCCTTCCTAATAATGTAATTTTCCCCAACTAGAGTGGAACTCCTAAAAAACATGTTGATTTAATTGTGAATGCTTGCCATTTTGGTCTCCTCTGTTGTTGTCAGACACTTTTGTAGCTCACTCTATATAACCATTCATTTAAGCAAGCACACCTATAAGGTGCTGACTAATTAAGGATTCAAAACAAGACATACATAGTCATAATAGTTCCATCTGACCCAGTATCCTGTCTCTGGCAATGGTTGCTAGCAGATATTTTTGGAAAAATATATGCACAAGACAAAGATATGGTTGACTGACTTGGTTTGGTCTTTGTGTTTAACGTATCTAGATATATTTTTTTCTTCCAATTGTTTCCTAATCCTTAAAAAATTTGATATCTCCATTCTATGGCAGTAAGTTCCACAAATTAATTACTTTTCACATGATAAAGTATTTCCTTGACTCAGATCTAGGCTGCTTCTTGCTGATGTCACAGAAGGCCCACAGGTTTTAAACCACAGGAAAAACAAAGAATTAGTTTTAAGTAGCACTGTTTTCAGTTTTATTCATGACTCTATATATTGCTATCACATCTCCTTTCAATTGTCCCTCTTCCCAATTGATTTAAACTTCCTTTCTGCCAGGCCATTTATTTTGCTGGTGTCTTTTCTAGCTACCCTGTTGTCAGTCAGTCTGTCTGTCTGCCCTCCTTTTAACATGGTAGTGTCTCTGTTCTTTGCACTGTCTGCCAAGATTGTTGTCAGTACATCAGACCTTCTCTGATAACACAACTAGCCACAAGGGCCCATGATCTCCCACTTGGTTACTTTTCACTGTTTCTCAGTGCCCTATCTCTGTTACTGGAACTGACCATACTGAGTGGGCTTTGTTCCCCCTTCATCTATTAAAATGCAGTTTGTATCCACACACACAAGTGTTCAATCCATTAGTGGTGAAGCTAAGTAAAGGAGTGTTATTTTATATCCATGATAATGAACGATATCAATTCTTACTCTATTCCATGTGCATCATTGCTATTTTCTTAAAGAAAACATGATTTCATGTTCCACATTTTCATTTTCAGACCTGATTTATAATAGATATATGCATACCCTTTTTAAAAATAATGTATATGGAAATTTACTGTTAGAAAAAGAAAGGAGTTTTATATATATGCAAGTACATAAAATCTGTGGGACTGCAGTTTTTGACTTTGTATAACAACCAAATTCAGTCAAAATCAGTTGTACCAAAGAGCACTTTTCTAAAAATTCTCATTCTTTACTCAGGTTGACCTCTTAGTTCCAGTTCTGCCAAAACTGTCGCTTTCATTCTAGTTCCTATTGAGAAAATATATAGCTTTCTGCTCTTATTCTAGTTCTTATTCACCAAAGTAAAGTTCCAAAGTAACTGCTTTTGAGGGTTTAAGCAGTAATTGAGTCTTTGTCATTCCTGCCTCTGATGTTCGAGATCCAATGTGCATGTGGGTGCTGGCTTTCCTGTTTAAAATTGACCCCTCGCCATCGGAGAAGTGTCAGTGAGGCAGCCATCAGTTTTACTCCACAGCAGCCAGAGCTAGCAAACCTCATGCAATGTTAGAAGCACTTCACAAGGACAAATACACAGGAGGACAGAAAACAAAGAAAATGTGGAACTGCACAGTAGAGACAAGAAGATGATTTTCAAAAGTAGAATTTTTCTCAACCCCTTCACTAGTAAATAATGATACCAGGTTGAACATAGGCCAACACATATACTTCAATATTGACATGGATTCTGTATGGTTTCTGTAAGATACATAGATTTTGCTGCATACTACTTTTTTTTTGGATGGGAATTTCAGTAACCTTTTATTCCACTTCTTGAATTTTATCCTCTCTCTAGCTGTGAAATTAACTACCCCTATTCCAAGACATATTTTAGGCCTAGCCAGAATATCGAGAAGGCTGCTTTAAGGGAAACTTTCCTCAATTTATGTTCAGAGGAGGATTTTCTGCCTTTTTATTGCACTGTGTTCTGATGCATATTGCATTTTTCAAAGCATCACCTTCTCCTGCACAGTGAAGGAATAAGTGAAATACTTAAAAAACTAGAGCTGATCTGTAATTATGCCACAGTCCCTTTAAGTAATGCTGATAATAGAAATTTTCTGTGTTTTAAATAAAAATGAGGTCTGTATTTTTTCATATTCCTGTGGCTGCTCATAAAGCTGATGCAGCCCTTGAGATTTCTCTTCCCAGCCTCCAGTCTCCTAAGAACCTATGTCTCCACTTTTTCTGATGTTAGTGCATTGCACACTCTTAAAAAATGCACATAGGAATCACATGCTGGGTCTTCAAATGTCAAGATGAAGATAATGAATCTCAGTACTTTTTCACACAATGGAACTGATCATTACCAGTTTCTTTCTGGCTCTGAAGCTTTGACTTTCCCTGTCAAAAAAAAAAAAAAAAGAAAAAAAAAAAGAAAATGAAATATCCTTTCCAGTGTCCACAGTGTGCTTTCTGAAGCAAACTAAAGTAAGTGCAAATGCATAGTGATGTCATGCATGATTTAATGTGTTGAAGATAAGTAAAACATATTTTATGTATTTTTTTCTTTCAAATATGTTTTGCAATAGGACCTTGTGAGCCTTAATGTTTCAGGATTCTTGCTGAATATTGTATATATCTGTTCCCAGAGTGATGACTATTTTAAGAAAGTGCTTTAATTTACCTATTTTTTTATTCTATGTTTGTCTACTGTTTATTTATTTTTAATTGTTTAAATTGGATTATTATATAAGCTTTACCATAGCCAACCAGCCCTCATCTAAAAATTTCCAAGTGTTTTGTGAACTTTCATCCATTAAAATCTGCAACATTCTTGTCAGGTAGGTAGGTTGTGCTAGATGTCATTGTAATACCTACTTTTCACCTGAAAACCTTTAAAATCTTGTCTAAGAAATCGTGCCAGTACAAACGCATACATTCCTTTAAGAGTAACATATTTTCCTATGCTTGGTTTGAAAGGAATTTATAAAGCGATACTGATGTATGTAATGGCTTGATTACTATATACAAATATATAAAGTTATAATCTCTGGATGTAAATTATGTACCCATGTTTGAAAATGTGTATTTTAGCAGTTAACTCGGCATCAGCTGAAAAGCCAAGACCATAATATAGGAGACCTAACTTGCAGGCCTTTACTGTGTTATCACCCATAGATGATGTTGACTAACATGCAACTATTTTTTCTCCCTCCTACTTCCTCTATAATCTGAGTTTCCTGTAGTCTGGAAAGTTTACCATGATGTAATCAGACCTTTCTCTAATTAAAAAAATCTAAGAAACAAATTAGCAAAGTACAAACTTGATCCGACTCCAGAGAATTAATCCAAGCAGGTCCTGAAATGTGCATTTTTGCTGAAATGCATACAGCTTTTTTATACCACTAGAATTCTCTAATCTTGGCAAGATTTAGCACTGTTTAATTTCTTAACTAATCTTTGTAAATTACTTCTCATCTGCTAAACATCAAATCTTTCAAAACATGACAGTTTTGCCATGAAAAGACAGAAAGACAGATGGATGAGGGTCAAATAAATCAGTTTCTTATTCAGCATTCATATGCAGTATGAGTAAAATATAATGTACAAGATGCAGGCTTAAAAAGTTCCCTTGATTCTGATGGCTGGGCATAAGAGATTTCCTATAGTTAAAATAGATAATACTTCTATGACGTCTGTTAGAACCGAAAATGAAAGAAACTTTCAAAGTGGGACAACTAGTTACGATGAAAGATGCAAAAACTTGACACAGGAACTTCCAATCCACACAGAGGAATTACCTGTATGTCCCTCAAACTGTATCTGGAGTTTGGTTAGTTCTATAATTCAGCTACATTCTCCATAATATTATTATATCTGTATTTTGTGCACAACTTTATTCCCCCTAATACTGTATTCTGTATTTTATTTAAACTCCTTGAAAGTTGTTATAATGTCCCAAATAAGCTAAAATTCTTTATAAATATAATAGTTAAAAAAATGTATTCCATAAATTGAGTTTTATATATTTGAAATGAGACAATCTCCGATGTGTGCCACAATATGGAGCAAAAGTAGATTGACTGTGACTGGGCCTTGGACAAAATTTTTAGGAACTATAAATTTGTGAAAAACTTACTGCCAATGATACCATTTGTATTTGTATTTGAGAAGTTGGGGAAATGTAAATTAAGTAATTATTTCTAAGTAGAAATCTTGCAGTATATTCCATGAGAACTGCTTTCTCTTCTCTATGCAAGGGAAGGTACTGCTCTCAGCCAACCCATAATCATGTTGTAATATTCTGTTATTGCAAACCTACTGTTGGGGAAAATCTGGAAGAGAGTATTATCTGGGTTCTCGAATCCTGCAATGGGTGGCAACACTGACAGCCTGGAATTCTATTGAAGATGGCAAAACAGACAAAGCAATAGATCATTGTTTTTTCCCCACAAAACAGCTCAAAGTCCACCTGACTTGATGGACTCAATGCTGATAATAGAGATGCTGACCTCTAGCATGTGGACACCAGGTGTATTAGAAAGTGTCTGTGCATGCTTAAGAAGACTGCTCAGATAAGAGAAATTTGAGTTTATTAGGAGCAAGGGAGTCTTTGGAGGATGGAAGTATCTATAATATAAGGAATAGTCTCTGCCATAACCAGAAGGAAACAGACTGCTGTAATGAATATTAAAAAGGCTTAAACTATGAGCTGGGGAAAGCATACAGGAAAAAAGACAATTCAGCTAGGAATAATAGCAATACAAATGAAATTACTTTATGTATCCAATAACTAGAATTGAGACTGAAATTCAATTGCCTGGGTGATATGGGAGCAAAGAGGAGAAAAATCCAGTAAGGCAACAGAGGTCAGTGTAAATGATCCAAATCCAGTAAAATGACAGGTCGGTAGTAATGAGGTGAGTGAAAATGACCTTATGAAATTAAAAACTACAAACACTTATGAGTGAAAGTTTGAAGAATATCACAGTTGGTATAGCACATATGAAAGCAAAAAGGGGGGAAGACATTTTTGATTTAGGCAGAGAAGACATCTTCTCAAGAAAGACTAAAACAAAAGGAAGTCCTTCCTTCCTTCCTTCCTTCCTTCCTTCCTTCCTTCCTTCCTTCCTTCCTTCCTTCCTTCCTTCCTTCCTTCCTTCCTTCCTTCCTTCCTTCCTTCCTTCCTTCCTTCCTTCCTTCCTTCCTTCCTTCCTTCCTTCCTTCCTTCCTTCCTTCCTTCCTTCCTTCCTTCCTTCCTTCCTTCCTTCCTTCCTTCCTTCCTTCCTTCCTTCCTTCCTTCCTTCCTTCCTTCCTTCCTTCCTTCCTTCCTTCCTTCCTTCCTTCCTTCCTTCCTTCCTTCCTTCCTTCCTTCCTTCCTTCCTTCCTTCCTTCCTTCCTTCCTTCCTTCCTTCCTTCCTTCCTTCCTTCCTTCCTTCCTTCCTTCCTTCCTTCCTTCCTTCCTTCCTTCCTTCCTTCCTTCCTTCCTTCCTTCCTTCCTTCCTTCCTTCCTTCCTTCCTTCCTTCCTTCCTTCCTTCCTTCCTTCCTTCCTTCCTTCCTTCCTTCCTTCCTTCCTTCCTTCCTTCCTTCCTTCCTTCCTTCCTTCCTTCCTTCCTTCCTTCCTTCCTTCCTTCCTTCCTTCCTTCCTTCCTTCCTTCCTTCCTTCCTTCCTTCCTTCCTTCCTTCCTTCCTTCCTTCCTTCCTTCCTTCCTTCCTTCCTTCCTTCCTTCCTTCCTTCCTTCCTTCCTTCCTTCCTTCCTTCCTTCCTTCCTCCCTCCCTCCCTCCCTCCCTCCCTCCCTCCCTCCCTCCCTCCCTCCCTCCCTCCCTCCCTCCCTCCCTCCCTCCCTCCCTCCCTCCCTCCCTCCCTCCCTCCCTCCCTCCCTCCCTCCCTCCCTCCCTCCCTCCCTCCCTCCCTCCCTCCCTCCCTCCCTCCCTCCCTCCCTCCCTCCCTCCCTCCCTCCCTCCCTCCCTCCCTCCCTCCCTCCCTCCCTCCCTCCCTCCCTCCCTCCCTCCCTCCCTCCCTCCCTCCCTCCCTCCCTCCCTCCCTCCCTCCCTCCCTTCCTCCCTTCCTTCCTTCCTTCCTTCCTTCCTTCCTTCCTTCCTTCCTTCCTTCCTTCCTTCCTTCCTTCCTTCCTTCCTTCCTTCCTTCCTTCCTTCCTTCCTTCCTTCCTTCCTTCCTTCCTTCCTTCCTTCCTTCCTTCCTTCCTTCCTTCCTTCCTTCCTTCCTTCCTTCCTTCCTTCCTTCCTTCCTTCCTTCCTTCCTTCCTTCCTTCCTTCCTTCCTTCCTTCCTTCCTTCCTTCCTTCCTTCCTTCCTTCCTTCCTTCCTTCCTTCCTTCCTTCCTTCCTTCCTTCCTTCCTTCCTTCCTTCCTTCCTTCCTTCCTTCCTTCCTTCCTTCCTTCCTTCCTTCCTTCCTTCCTTCCTTCCTTCCTTCCTTCCTTCCTTCCTTCCTTCCTTCCTTCCTTCCTTCCTTCCTTCCTTCCTTCCTTCCTTCCTTCCTTCCTTCCTTCCTTCCTTCCTTCCTTCCTTCCTTCCTTCCTTCCTTCCTTCCTTCCTTCCTTCCTTCCTTCCTTCCTTCCTTCCTTCCTTCCTTCCTTCCTTCCTTCCTTCCTTCCTTCCTTCCTTCCTTCCTTCCTTCCTTCCTTCCTTCCTTCCTTCCTTCCTTCCTTCCTTCCTTCCTTCCTTCCTTCCTTCCTTCCTTCCTTCCTTCCTTCCTTCCTTCCTTCCTTCCTTCCTTCCTTCCTTCCTTCCTTCCTTCCTTCCTTCCTTCCTTCCTTCCTTCCTTCCTTCCTTCCTTCCTTCCTTCCTTCCTTCCTTCCTTCCTTCCTTCCTTCCTTCCTTCCTTCCTTCCTTCCTTCCTTCCTTCCTTCCTCCCTCCCTCCCTCCCTCCCTCCCTCCCTCCCTCCCTCCCTCCCTCCCTCCCTCCCTCCCTCCCTCCCTCCCTCCCTCCCTCCCTCCCTCCCTCCCTCCCTCCCTCCCTTCCTCCCTTCCTTCCTTCCTTCCTTCCTTCCTTCCTTCCTTCCTTCCTTCCTTCCTTCCTTCCTTCCTTCCTTCCTTCCTTCCTTCCTTCCTTCCTTCCTTCCTTCCTTCCTCCCTCCCTCCCTCCCTCCCTCCCTCCCTCCCTCCCTCCCTCCCTCCCTCCCTCCCTCCCTTCCCTTTACATTCTTTCTTCCTTCCTCCCTTCCTTCTCTCCTTCCTTATTTAACAAAAATGCAGCAGCAAAAACAGAGGAAGGACAACCGATGAGCTTAAATGCATACCTACTTTGACCTAGGGAAAGATTAAACATTTCTGGTTCTGAGTGGATTTATAGAATTAAACACTGGAGTAGGCTGCACAAAGAGCTCCTAAAATCTCAGTCCTTAGAGGTTTGGGGGATGTGACTGGACAAAACCCTAACCAATGCTGTCTGTATTCAGTGCTGACACCATTCTGAGAAGCAGGTTGAACTGAAGTGACCTCTAGATACTGTCCAAACTCTGTGATTCTGGGACTGTATCATAAGATGGAGTGCTTACTGTACGAGCGAGGGGATTTGCATGATAAATGTAATGATAAATGGTATGGAATTGGTTGTACACTTACCTCTGCTTTTTTTTTTTTTTTTTGTTATTATCAGAACAAAAGTGATAGGATAAGTGGAAATATATATGATTATAGGTATCATGTGTATATATAGGTATATATATATACGCACACACATAAGACCAATAAAAGACACTTTAAAAAAAAAAAACAACTTGCTGTAAAGCCAAAAAACTCCCTGGTTGTAGAGATTTGAAGAATAATTTTTTCCTAACTTGAAAGTTTTATATTTTTTTGTTTGTTTGTTTGTTTGTTTGTTTGTTGGTTTGGTTTTTTTTGTTTTGTTTTGTTTTTTAAATTATAATAATGTCAAAAACACCCTTACTTCAGGAAGTGATGGGTTAGCAGCAGGAATTAGGAAGGCATACTTCCCTTTGCCTCCGCACCCCCTTTCTACAACAATACGAAATAATGGGACAAGTCAAAGCTGTTTTTTCTCGTCTCTATATGGCTTCTTGTTGCTGTCAAGCTGTGTAAGGTCAAAGCAAAGATCCCACAGCATTGCTGAGGGGCAGGAAAGAGAGCAGCAAACAGAGAGATGGTACTACAACCGTTGGACTGCTGGCTGCTGGAAACTCCTAAAGCAAAGGATCCAAGGGAAGGAATTGTGATTCAGATTAAAGACTTTCAAGGTCTTTACAGTTGACTTGCTTGTGCAATGCAGTTGTGTGTCATATGTTACGTATTGTTGCGTGCAGTTGCTTACTCAAAATGAGGTGTAGAATCCTGTTCATTACAAGAAAGTATCTGCTCTTCCCTGAAGTACTCAGATTTGACCATGTTCAGATACAAATTGAAGCATTCATCTTGTACAGCATAGTGCTTTCTGTGTTCCCAGCTATTGGAATGTCAAGCATGGGTTTTTTTGTGTTTTTTTTTTGTTTTGTTTTGGTTTGTTTTTTTTTGATGTGTGGGTTTTTTTTGTTTTTTTTTTTGTTTTTTTTTTTTTTTTTTCATTTGCTGGTAGATCTCCTCAGGGTTGTAAAAAAGAAAAGTTGTTTTAGAGATCTAAATATAAAGGAATGCAATTTTAACATATTGTGTCATTAAGAAATTTAGGAGCTTTTAGACAGATTCTGAAGGTAGTAGAAAATGAGATGCAGTGTTGCATTAGACATGTTTTTAGTATTTTCTTCTTTTTCTAAAAGCTGTAATTTTCAGAGTTTAGAGCCAATTTAATGTCACCGGAGTTACAGCTTTTTTGTATCCATTGTCCATTAGGTGAATTACTAAGCCAAGAATGGAATCCATTTATAATAAATAAAATACTGTAAAATGTCTTAAAAACAGTCTAGGCAGAGAAGAAAGCATCAGGAGTCCATTAAATTTGAAGACAGTGAGTTCTGAGATTCTTCTTATAATCAGATAATGGGTTTTTGTGCTTTGGTAAGAGGCATGAGATATAGGAAGGTTTATTTAAAAGTTTGAATTCAATAAAAATTTATACAGAACTAATGCAAAATGCATTCTATTTGACATTTGAGACAGCTTTCAAAACGATATTTTGCTTTAAAAAAACCCTGTTACTTCAGTAATATTTATTATGTTTTAATACAAATTAATAAATAACACCTGAAATGAGAATGTCACTGTTATAGACTTTAAAGAGATCTGTCAGAATCCACCATAAACTTATGTTCTCATGGGATTATAACTTGGACATAAAAATGTGCTCTAGGCTTGACTTTTATCAGGGAAGATCACAGCTGTTGACATATTTGTTAACAATTAAAAGCGCATTTTCTCTGCAGAGAATTCGAATTTTTAAGAGCAATTTGCACTATTAAAAAATAACTGAATATGAAGAGAATGACTGATTCTAAGACTGCCTGAAGAAGGTTTCAGGCTTCACGGTGTGCATTCTGCACAGCTCACCCGTGTTGAGCCTCCTCCAGCAGCATGGCGGTGGCCGGCAGGTGCAGCCGTGGCCGGTATCTGACTGGAGCTGCTCATGACAGAAGCTGTCCTTTAAAGCTGTGCTGTTCGCAGGTTCAGCTGGCTATTCTGGGGCGGGGAGGGGGCAGCAGGGATTCCCATATTGTTCCCTCTGAGTCAGCAGCTGCAGAGGGAAGACGGCCTCAGCAACACGTACCTTGGGCAGGAGCGAGACACTGTTTCCAAATATCTGATGAGGACTGGAAGACATAGTGACAGGCCTGTGGTATTGGGCTTGCGTTTGTTTTTACCTCGTGGCTAAAAACACATGAAGCAGGGGTATCCTAAATAGTTGTTGCCGTACTACTGACTCTTGGCTCCTCTGTGGTTTAGGGTGAATATTTTCAAGCTTTTTATTCTTTTTACTCAGGGAAGGAGATCCATTTCCCAGTAGGAATCTGTCAAAGTTACAGACAAAGAAATAATGGGTATTTTGCAAAAGTTGAAGTTAAAAAGAAAACAAAAATAATTCTGTGTTGAAGTTCAAATGGCATTTTCCAAAAATTTTCAAAGCAGCAAATGCATTTAAATGCTCAGTCAATATAGATTAAGTATATTTCATCACTGCTAATTATATTTTTTCAAAAAAAATTTCTCTTTGGAAAGTATTTAAGCCATCACAACACATTAATATTTCCCCTATTTTCTATTTATTATTCAAAAAGAGCTTTGGCTAACATTCCTGTAGCTCTTCCCTCATTATCCTTAATATTGTTTCTACTCAGATGTGAGAGGGGATTCTGAAGGTTCATGCTAAATTACAAGCTGAAAACAATGACTATTTCCGGGTTCTATTTTGGACTGTTGAGCTGATCATGAGGTATGCAAGCAGTGTAAATGGTAACTTTGGTAAAGCAGTGATTTGGGATGGCGAAGGGTCAAAACTTTTCAGAGTGAATAGCCACCTCAAGTGATATGCAGGAACAGATGATTCATGGAAAATAACTGGGATACAGGCAGTGTGTGGTTTCTAGGATTCAGGAGCCACAGCCGAAACAGGATGTTACAATGGTTGGGTAGTCCTTTCGTCTTTTCCTCTTCCTTGGGTTTCTGTGTTGATGTACCATCAGTGTTGATGTACCATGCAGCTTCTGCATTAGACCATGTAATAGCTACAATTAAGCAATAAAGCATTTTGTGTTCCCTTTTGACATTCTCCTCTTCATCCATGCCCTGCTCAGTTCAATGTATTTCTTTTTTATTTTTTAATTCCTTTATTCTTGGAATAGGATGCTATACTAACAGTACTAATGTTACAGAATCAGACTTTTTATGAAGCTTTTTTTCATACCCTTACACACATATTTACAGTTTTCTGGTTCCTTCAGAGCTCTCATGATGCAGTGGATAAATAATACACATTTCATAGAAAGCATTCATAAATGTAAATTCACCCAAGAGGTTTAAATGACTCCTTGGGGTTAAATGAAATACATGTTAATGACATTCATGTAGGGTAAACAGCATGGGTTTTAAAAATCATTCTCTATACATACATATATATAAAATCCAACAGCAGAGCTACCAATTAAATAGTAGCATGGGTGCCTCCAATAAGTTTTTAATTACAGACAACAGTTTTCATTTGAATCTGGTATGTTCAGAAATCTAACTTCCACTATTTGGAATTGACAGGCATTTTAAACAATACACTGCAACTGGGGAGTCCTCAAGGACAATTGTGAAAATGGGACACACTGTCAGTGGAGACAATAGTGGTGACTCACCAGATGACTTATGACACAGCAGTATCATGATTTGTGATACAAAGCAAATGTATCAGATGAGATACTTCCATTGTAGGGGGAAGTATGTCAGTGACTTCATACAAAACAATGGAGAGAACTTGTTCGCATTTTCCTTCTCAATGTGGTCATTCATGCCCATAAAACCAAAATGAGCTAGAATAGACATGGAGAAAGGCTATAATAATGGGCAGGGGAGTGCAAAATCTCATTCAGGAAAGGGTAAAAGAATAAGTTTTTTAGCAGAAGAAAATGGAAAGTAATTTTCCGTTTGGTATTTTCTGGTTTACCTGGTAGCTATTTTTAAAATTGTGGCTATTTTAACTATCTATTAAATGCTGAATGTAGTTTGGAGTTTTCCAGTCACAGCAGTGAGGTAAAGAACCCTTAGATGCTTTAAAATAGACTTTTATAATTTCTGAGAGTGATTAGTTGGTACAATTTCCCATGATAGCAAGATCCAGAATGGATATTCTGGGAAGGTTTTCCACTCCCTTGTGGCTATGTTTTCAGCACTGGATATAGAACAAAATGCTAAGCCAGGGATCCCTTTTAGCTCTCTAGACAGGGCTCCAAAAGCAGATTGTAGGAACTTCGGAAGATACTGCTAACTGTCCCTGGGAGTCCACATGACATTTGGGCATAATGTGGGAGAAAATGATGTGCTTCACCTTCTCCTGCTATCTCCTGGAGACACAGGAAATACTTATAGCATCTTCACATATTCTGGGATCTCCCACATCCAAGAGATAGCAAGCTCCCTGCCAGGAGCTTCTTTACAGTTTGTACTTACTGGCTAGCAGAAAATAACACCTACCTCACTGAACATTGCTAGTAACAGCTTTTAGGTCTGACATTTTTTTTGGTTGTCTTTTCAATTATATAGAGTGTGTTATGAAGAACAGAAAGAAAGAAATGAGAAAACAATGGTAATTCAGAAAACGCTTGTGAATCCTGGATAACATTTCCTCTATAGTGCGTACTGTTTTGAAACTAATGCTTTAACTGAACATTTTGTCTTTGCTCTTGTGGCTGGGTTACAGTAATACTATTTGTGTTATGATTTAATATGTTCAAGTGACCTGGATCAACAACCTTCCGACTGAGTCTTAAAATAATGCATCATAGAGGCAGAAAAGAGTACGCTCTGATTTTGTCTCTGTTAAAGTAGAAAGAGGAAGATTCAGAAATTAGAACACATCTGCAAAATAATTTTCTTTAAGCTTCTCATAAGCACTCTGCTTCTTGCAGAGGGCATCATGTTACCAGCCCATCACTGGGGGAGTACAAACCCCAGCTGTGCCTTTGAGAGTCACTGCCACCTCTCTCTCTCATTCCTTCCCAGGATAGCGCCATCAGCCTAGTGAGACAGAGCTGCAATGCTTCAGTGACAAACAATAACATGTAGCATAGAGTGATGTTAGGACACTTAAAAGCGTTTGATGCAATGTAAATCCCTGCTCCTTGACCTTTACTTTTACTGTTGTGCAGGTGCAGACCTCCAGGTCCTATACAGCCCATTCAGGAGTGGGAAGGAGTGGTGGGTGAAGAGCGGCCACCCTCCAAAATGTTGTTGGGAGAGGAGATAAGAGTAGGGCTTCTACCTCTTAATGTTTAAACTTTAGTAGCACAAGATTTTAAGCTTTGATAAAGCCAAACTTTGTGAGACATAGAGGACATTACAAGATAATGTACATACTATTTTCCTTTCTGAGGAGCTGGAAAATATAATGAACTACACACATTCGGTGTTCATCATGTCATTTAGTGTACAGTGTGTTAAGATATTATGTTACTGCAGTGTTGAAAGTTATTGCTCAGAGGGTTCACTACATTTAAGTTAAATTTTATCCTCCAACCTACCTATGAAACTAAATGTCAGAACATCAATGTCCTGGAAGGTCTTTAAGCTGTCTCCCATCTTCCATTTAGTTGTTGGCCAGACAGACTTTCTACAAAGATCTATGAAGCGTGGGCACAAAACACCATGCAATCAGACACGTGAAACACAGTCTGAGCAAATTAAGTAATATTATTCTTTTTGTATATGAAATAATAAAAAATTACAGAAAACAACATCACGTTGGGTATATGTAAAAAGCTATACTTAATCTTTTTACTAGATGATATAGGTCTCTATATGGAAATGTTTCCCTTTCCCTCAACTTCTTTCTGTTGGAACTTTTCATCCCCAAGACCTTTTTAAGCAGTGCTCTTTGAAAATTCTGTCATATTGGTAAATTTTTTTCTGCTTTCATTGTTTTTTTTCCTTTCACCAGAACAATATCCTCTTATGTAAGTAGGCGTCAGATGGAAGCAAAGGAAGGTTTGCCAGAATCCTTGTGACATAACTGGAACAATTTGTGCTACTTAATGTGGGTCTCACAAGATGCATGGTCTCTTTTTACTTCAATGTATAGTCTCCTATTACTGTCTAGTGTAAGGGAAGATATTATGCTACAAATTCAAAAATGCATCTGCTGTAGCTTCAAATAAGACCCAAAAGAAAATGTAATTTGATAACTTCAGAAAATATACTATTTTCTCCTCTTTTAGGTAAAGCAGACCATTGCGCTGACTGTATGCGTTTAGAGCACATGCAGAAGTAGATTCTCAGTATTCAAGGCCTGATTCTCAGCTATACTAAATTCTGTCTCTGCATGTTTCCCTGGGCAAGTTGTACGTAGAAGATACAAAAATGCAATGCAGTTATCATTAAGAGTGTTCATAACCATAGTCTTACATTGTTAACACTTCCCTCAAAATGGAAACACTTAAAGTGGTTCTCTAAAACTAGTTATGACTGAGGAACAGAGGTAAAGAAAAATTGAATGATTTACAGTTACTTTTTAGTTGCTGTTTGGCTGCACTATGGTTCTTCAGAATCTCTTTACTACTTGGTCCTCTTTCAAATAAGTGTATTTGCTTCATCAGTTTGATGCAACTACCAATGCTGTTTTGCCCTGTTAAGCATAGGACACTTTTTTGAAAATTACTCAAAACACATTGAGAAACACATATTTTGTGGCCTAACAGCCTTTTAAAACCATGGATAAAAAAGCCATAGCTGTGTCATCAAGGTAAGTAAATTCCTTCTACATATTATTATTAAACTGATGAAAATATATTTGTATAAGGTGTAAGTTTTGTGTAGAGGACTTTTTAATACAGGTCACCTTTATGGCTGCTCCCATCATCTATACCAACATTTAAATTATGACAGTGGGTCTATTGTTACAAGATTGCATGTTGCCAAGTAGAATAAACACATAAAGTGACTTTTGCACATAGCAGATCCAGAGATTAATTTCAGTCTTTTGTTCCTTCTGACAGAATGTCTCCCAGTGCTGCAGGCAAATTATTCTAATGGCAAATGCATGCTGATCTAGGTAAAGCCTGGTTTAGCTGCATGGTAACACAACCAGGATTTTAAAAAGTAATACAGTTTAGTTTAAAAGTTTAGGCAATGTTACTTAAGCTTATTACTATGTTACTTCTTATTACTACAACTATATTTTAAGGATGAGTGAATGATCAAGGATCATGTTGACTTGGGCATTTGACTTGTCATGAAAATGAAAACTCTCTCAAACACTCACATATAGTCACTGCAACTATGGGAGAGATCTGTTAGACAGATGAGATATGCCAGCATGTGTGATGAAAACTGGGGAAGAGAGACTGGTATTAAAGGTTTAGGAATGAAAGAACAGAAAAATATTTTAGCTGTGGAGGTGTTATTGTAATACATTGTAATGTAATGGTTATTAGCAGTATTGTGTTCTGAAAAAGCCTGCAGCCTGCAACAGGATAAAATATACAATGCAATGAGTTATGCAGCTATGCTATTTCTAAAAACTGAAAATATTGCCATGTCTGTGGTATGAATAATCACCTCCTCTAACCCTCCAACCTCAGTTTCATTAGTAGAGACAGAAAGAGGTCCTTTCTAGACCAAAGCAGTGGTCCTTGCTGTCCTGTGTTCTGTGTTCAAGAGTAACTGTCAACTGATGCTTTGAGAAAGAGTGTTAAAACTGGGTAAGCAAATAGTGACATTTTATTCAGTATATTCTCCCAGATTCTAGCAAACTACAGCTTGAGGACTTCCTAATCAAAAATTAATATCTGCATATTTGTTTATAATAATATTTCCATTTTTTTCCACTACTTTCTTTAATCCCTTTTTGACTATATTTTAGGCAACTCTTTATGCAACATCTGGTGGCAGAATTCCACAGGTAAATTGTGTGTTGTGGAAAAGTAGTTACTTCTGCTTGTTATTTCAACAAGTGTTTTTCTGGTCCTTCTATAATGAGAAGCAGTACATAACGATTATTTTGATACATTCTCCAAGCATTCATTTTATCTGCTTTTATAATAATGTCCTGTATTCTGCATTATTTAAAAAATGGTCGAATTTATTTTTTTTACCTCACAGGGAGACATCTCAGATCTCTGATCACCTTTACAGCATTTTGTGTCATTTCCTGTTCTACATCTGCTTTAAAGGAGAAGTATAGGACCAGAACTACTCTACGATGAAGATGTGACCTTGCCAAGAATTTATAAACACATTTTCCATTTTCTGATCATGTCCTAATAGTCAAAACATTGTATTTGTTTATTTTCTTGCTGCAAAGCACTGAATTGTCGTTTTCAGAGAATTACCCGGAATGACACTGAGTGTTAACAGTCAATTCGGAGGCTGCCATCATGTAAGAACTCAAGTCTGTGCCTGTCATTATTTGTTACAAATGGAAACACCTACAAAAATAAAAATGATTGCACATCGTCTGAATTTTGTTAATGAATTAATTGATCCCCACTGAAATGAAGAAAATGAAAAAATTATGGTCATAAAATCATAGAAGATCTCAAGTTGGAAGGGATCCATAAGGATCTATGAGTCCAACTCCCAAGATTCTAAATTTTAAATTACTTTCTGTTACTAAAACTAACTCAAAATATTTTTTCTTGCAGTAATCAAACTGGTTTTAGTTATGCTGAAAATGTACAGGTTAATAAGCTTAGAATCTGTATTATACACAGCTCCTTTTAATTTCATGACAGTGGAAATAAAGCACTTAATTGGTGTTGACAGTGATAACTGGAGAAAATAAATCTCTATCCAGGCATATAAATGTCTATTAATTTGTTGTTCTCAGGTGCTACAATATTTTGTCTTTGTCTATGGCAGGATCAATACTGATGTTAAAGAAAAACAGGCATAGTTTAGTAAGGATAGATAAATCACCAATTTAAGAAGAATCTGATGCAGCACAGTGATATGAAAGCCAGCTCCAATATGAATTACAAGGCTATTGTCCACACCTGCTTTTAAGAAATTATATATCAGTTTATATCACTCTGGTTTTCGTTCTGTCAGCATGAAGGTCTCTAAGACTTTCCTTGAGGTCTACAGGTTTTTGTTTTATTTTTCAGAACAATGATCAGTAACATCATGGAAGTGACCATTTCTCTGCTGCCCAGTCCTGTCTTGACTAGGACCTTTGGCTGCTGCTGTGGCAGAAAGTCCTAGTCTTCCAGAGACTGTAAGAATAATGCAGCTAAATTCAGTGGGATCACTCACCAGGATTGAATTTAAGCACATGTGCAGCATTTTGATTGGACTTGGGCCTGCATATTGAAGAACAAAAGACTGTAGAGTTACAGAGGTATTTAAAATATCAAAATGCTCATTTCTCCTCTCACAAAAATCAGAATTTGCATGATTCTTTCCACACAGTCTTGTTGCTCTACTCTGTGACCCAAATTGCATTGTCAACTGGCCTATTTAATGCAACACAAGCTTCAACACATTTGACTGTGCATGTATCCCACCCAGTCAGCCACACCAAAAGACACTTTGGCATATGGTAGGACCAAAACTGAAACTCAAAATGACTATAAAGAGAGTATGATATAAAGTCAAAAAGTGTGAAGTAGAAATAAATTGAATTTATACTACAGTTAAAATAATTAAAACATGAGTATGGCAGATCAAAACCTATCTGACAATTACAATTACATGACATTCAAAACAATTTAATTTGGGGGTTGACTTTCTAAACTTTGACTTGGGAATTTGGGGCAATTCTTCTAGCACTACAGAAAAAAATTCTCTAAAATTAAGAATATTTGCAAGAATTTGAAGAAACAAATAAAAACAAGAATGCAAAATTAGACCACCACAGATTGTCAGATTGTCCAGCCTCAACCCCCAGTACAACTGAAATTGTCAGGGACAGAACCGTGCACTCTGGAGAGTTTTACAGGAGTGCAACAATATCCATGTCCATTTTCAGCTTGATGAATAAGTGCTCCAGCTGTAACAAAGCTGCAAATTTCCCTGTATACATGTACTCAAGTTCAGGGAACTCTCTTTCCATTTGCAGTGAAGCACACATATCTAATACTTCCAGATTCTTCTCTTCTTAATTGTCAAAGTGAAATAAATGAATAGTCATTTTTTTGTCATCCATGGATTCTTTTTCACTATAACACCAGGCTACCTTCTATATGTTTATTCTATATTTATTTCTACAGGTGTTCTATATGGCTTTTATTGCTTGTGCAGGCAGACATAAATTAACTCGTAGCAGCACTTCAGTGATGAACATGGGCAGTGAGAAAGAGATGTTTTCAAGACATGAAAATAATGCAGATTAGGTAACTATTTTCTTCCCTCTATATACTAGAAATAAACTGTTGAGGCAAATATAATTTGTCAGGAAAAGAAGGAGGGCTGGGAACCATCCTAACATTGTTTGTATCGGTGTTCACTGATAATAATTTTATTAACTCCTCATCTGTTTCAAATGTTTACCAGTTACTGAATAGTTACCATTAAATTTTCCCCATTGTTGAATAAGGACTTCTAGGACACTGCTATAAAGATGGAAAGGACATAAACCACAAATTTTATGTTATTTAACAATCATCAGCACCTTTTTTTTTGTCCCAGATAAACTAAAATATTTCACACGACAAGAAATAATCCATCTCTAGAAAAGAATAAACAGATAAACATACAAAAAATTGTGTGTTAGCTGAATGAGGCAGTTCATATGTGATTTTGGCCTATTGCAAGTGCTAGAAAATGTTACTTTGCACCTCCTCTATTACTGTGAGTGAGATCTCACTGTATTGTAGTCATTGATGGTGTTACAGAAGCAAAGTGATAATTATTGTGGCTCAGCTGATGACTGGTAACTTGTTGAGCCAAAATAGCCCAATGTCTCATCTGAGCTTAATAGACAGAATAATGTACAGCCTTTCTCTAATCTCAGAAACCCAAAAACATTCAATCTCAGAGTTTTGAAAATTACCTTTAAAAATTACAAAATGAATGGAGAGAGTGTGTTCAGATTTCTAGGCTGGCTTTGCAGATCCCTCTTGTGTCGGTCTTGTATCAAAAGGAGGAAATCAGCATTTTGCAGGATGTCCCCTTGGCACCTTCCTGTTCTGCCTCTTTCCAAGTAAGACTGCAAGATCCCTTGCCCCGGTGAGCAATTACTCACTTTTGTTTAATTAAAAGTATAAACTCCATACCTTTCTTCAACTCTATCAAGGATACAACGACAGCATTGCCATTTGCCAACAGTGAAAGTTGCACACTGACACTAGGTACCTCTCAACAGTCCTTCCCAGGGTAATTGTGCCAGATCCTGCATATTTCTGAACTGTGTGAAGTAACATGGTGTGCTCTCCTTCTCTCTTTTCTTGCTCTTTCCCCCTCTTTCTCACTGCCTCTCCCTTTCATTGAAATGACACCTAAAGAACAAATTGCCTCCTTTGTCTGAAGCCTGCTTTTTCACAGTGGGGCTCTTGATCTGAACAAACCCAGAGATGTCAGGCTGTATAAACAGTGAGGGAAAGATATGTTTCATAAAGGTTCCCACTTTGGAAAATTATACGCTAGTTTGAAAATGCTTTGCCACATTTAAAAGTGTAATTATACCCTTCTCCTTAATGACTGACGTAGCATATGTTTACACATGTTTTAGCTGACTTATGACAGTACACAGAAGCACATTGTACATTTGGTAACAACAGCTAAAAGATGATGGGAACAATGTCTGAACCTGTCTGTTAACATTGCCAGAGTATTTTGAACACAAAGTACACCTAGTGCCAGTGCTGGTCCTCTCCCCTGTCCTTCCTCTATATAATAAACTACATTGTCTTTTTCCTCTAGTGTTCAATCCATGTCAGGTCAGCCTTTCCTATCCTGTTTCGGGATTTTTGTTTGTTTAATTGTTTTATTTGTAATTTTTCCTCAATATTTTCTGAATTCTCACTTGGTTGTGGTGGGGGGTGGTGGTGGAGGAAGAGGTGGAAATCTTGTTAGCAGAAATGTTGTGCACATATTGTAGGGTTGAGTTTCATCTTGTAGTAAATTTTAGCAGCTTGGTTTTAAAGAACTAGGTGGAACAGAGGTTTAGTAACAGTATTATGGAGCCTTTCAATCCTAGGCTGGTGGCTGAATATGTGATCAAGGGTGTAGTGGCTGAAAATTATTATGCCTTAGTAGCTACTACTTTGGGTTATGAAAAAACAAGGTGGCCCCAAGTCTGAGTGCCACCAACCAAACACTGCTGTCACAGTCATCACTACCTCCTTGGTGGTTTCAGGGAGGAATTAAAGACCTGAATGTGGATGGAAACAACTTATCCTTTTTGATCTTTCAATGTGTGTACAATACTACTTTGCAGACTGCTGAGGAGCTGCTGTCAGGTTGCTCAGCCTGGGGAGTGAACAAAAGCAAGATTCCCCTGGGGAAGAGGACAGTCGCAATGAATGCAGAGAGTTGCCTAAGCCACAGCTACCAGAAAGCTTTTAAGACACAAACAGAAGTAGAACAGGGCACTAATTTCATACTTTGTGAAAAAGACACTAAGCAAATATAAGACCATATGGTCTCTCACTCTCTGGGCCGCCAGGGTTGGGAGATCTACTGAGAAAGGGAGTTCAATCTCTTGAGGGAGAAATTGCCTTGCTTCACTCAACAGCTGTTCCTCTGACATTTCTGAAGCGTGCACTAAAGAAAGTAGAAAAAAATACAAGTTTTTCTGAAAAGTGTTGGTCTTGATGAAGCAACAACACAGACAAAAAAATTGTACAGTGTCCTGGGTTGAGTGAGTGGTGAGGTTTTTTTTTGGTGGCAGGGGAGGGGGCTGCAGGGGCATCCCCCTGTGAGGAGCTTCTTGAAGCTCCCCCAGCTCCAAGTCAGCTCCACCCCTATTTGGAAATGGGGCCAATCGGCTGCATCTCTGTGATAACATATTTAAGAAGGGACGTGGTGACGAGCAGGGGGACTTGTGAGGAGGAGTTGTGGCAGCTGCATGGACACCAAGGTCAGTGGAGGAACAGAGGATGAAAAGAGGGGGGAGGTGTGCCGGAGCAGAGACCCCCCTGTATCCTGTGGTGAAACAGCAGGGCGGCCCGCCCTGCCACCCATGGAGATCTACAGTGGAGCAGACATTGATTTATGGCCTGTGTTTTTCGCCTGATTGATCAAGGTGCTGTGCCCGAAGAAGGCCAGGGTCTTGTGTGTAAAGGTAGATCCTGCTGCTGCAACTCAGCACTGGGAGGATTGCAGCATGCGGGGGTGTCCCACACCAGAGCAGCTCAGGAAGAGCTGCAGCTGTGGGAGAGAGATTCCTGTGGTGGACTGTCTTCTGGGAGAGGAGGACCATGATGGAGCATGGGGAGTAATTTCCAGAAGCTTCCCCCACTGAAGATGGAGAAAGCAGAAACACTGACTGCCCCTGCACTGCTGGGGTGAGGAGGTAGAGATATTGGGAGAAGAGCTGAACCTGGGAAGGCAAGGGAGGGGTGGGGGAAGGTGTTCTCAAGATGTGGCAATGCTTCTCACTGTCCTACTTTGTTATGTGCTGTTAATGTCTGTAATAAATGTATGGTTTTTGTTCTTCCCCTAACGAGTCTGCCTTTTGCTAGTGACCATCTGTGGTAGTTGGCTGTTAACCCAGCTCAAACTACTACATACAGAAATTTTGCTGATCATCTCTGCTAACACACATATTCACCATACCATATTCCTCAGCTAGTGCTGTCCCAATAGAAGCATTTCTGTTTGTTATTAACAATTCACACACATAGGCAACTGCTTAGAACTAAAGGAGCAAATAATGACCTAAACTGACAAAGCTGGCTGTGCACATCGAAGACAGGACATTAGTCTAAGCTTCAGAATCAATGTGTTTTCCCACTTGTGCGTTGTTGTTGCACAGTGTTCCTCTTTTCAAGGTTAGTTAAAAAGTTTTGGTATTTTCTATACCCAAACCATTGACTCTGGAATTTATAATGTCCATCCTATTGAAATGCAAACCCCTCAGTTTCCTAGTGATAACAATTCAAATCCACAGCACCTTTTGTAAATCTCCTCAAAGACAAATATCTAATAAGATATAACCTGACATAAATTTCTTCAGGATATAGACACTGTTTGGCAAAGCTTGAGGACAGAGACATGTGATGATTCCTCCTTCATCAGTGGATCTTTCAGGCAACATACAACCCAGGAACTCAAAAGATAAGCTAGTGTCTGAGGAAAAGGGGTTAGATTCACAGTTGTTTTGGGGTTGCATAACTCAACTGAATTCAGTAAGAAGTAATACCTTACTCAAGATAAATGATTAAAACAAAATTATATGTCATTTATACTAGCTTTTGCATAAGCAATATGATACCAGTGAAGTTACCTTTCACAGTCTTCGAGAACAGAAAACCAGTAAGCTTGTCTAGGACTAATAGTGATTATTTGCTTGGACAAGTCAATCAATCAGTGGAATGGATTTAACTCACCTCTAGGGCAGAACAGGGAAATTTTGCATTCTCAGTGGTCAGTGGCCATGAACTGCTCCAGAACAGCTTTTTGGGCTCAATCGCATTTTTTGCCATGCAAAAGTCAAACAAAATCAATGCTTCTCACTAACAATGTCCCACTGTTCAGAGAACAGAAATTCCCTAAGGTATGTTAATTTATTTACTGCTTTCACTGATCTTAGTGGAGTTAAAGTAGTATGTATTTGAATATCCCTGATCAGCTCATAGGTCATTAAAAATGCCCCTGAGAAAATCCCTTTCCCTTTCAAAACCAGTATACATCTCAAGCATTACACTGGTAAAAAATCAAAAATAATATCAAGTTTAGATAGAAAGAATCAGCATTTATTGCAGCATTTACATCTACAAATCTTGAGATAAGAAGGTGATTTCTAAGAAAGCTGTTTTATCGTAAGGATTCTTCAGTTGTGGATAAGAATTTGGGTTACCTTACACTGTTTATATGTTTAGCATTGTATTTTTAAAGCACTTTAAAACCTACTGAGAAATAATGTTCCATGGACATGTAGGTAACTGGAATAAGGATAACTCATATGGAGCCTGGAACAACAGAACACATTTTGTAAAATGAGTGTGGGTAGACAGTATTTAGGGTTTTCTCCTGTGGGTGCTCAAAATGCTTGCATGAATTCAGCTTGTGTACAAGGTAGTGGCCTGACAATTATTCTATCACCTGGCATCCTTCTGGCAATGCAACTGTACAAACAGAAGTCTCTGGTATTTAACATGTAGTATTTGCCTATTTTGTTGGTAACACAAACTTGGTAGGCTCTTTATGTCTAACAAAAATTGTAGGCTGGACTGATGTATCATGGACCAAAATTGTCACTTATGATATGGTGGCTTGGTTTTCTTTCTTTTCCCAGAAATATGTAACCAATACATGACCTAAGTTACAAAAATCCTGAGGAATTTAATTGTAGATGAAGCTCTTTGCCTTGGTATCTTAGGTATTTTTGTGTCCTAGAACAAACTGGCTACAGTGCAGATCAGGGTTACATTTTATTTTAGCATTTTCAGTACAAAGCCAAAAATGCAGAGCCACTACACATGTAGTGTTGAGTCAGTGCAAACTCCCTTTGTTTCTTCAAACTTACTTGAAATACTTTTGAAGGGGTAATCTTCTCCTGATAGACTCCAGGGTAACTTCAGTGTGATCTGTCTCCCTCTAGTTAGTGTATTTAAATGGAATAAACACCACATGTGCGCTTTTGTTAAAGCCACATAAATATGAGCGTGGGTTCACATCTAATGCAGAGTGACTGGTGGCCCACAGGCACAGCATTAACAACCATGGGAAAAGAGTCTCAGCTTACCTCATTTTAACATAGTTTACGAGATGCACATCACCTTTAGAAGGGAATATAAGCATATTGAAATCAATAATGAACACTCCCCAACACAATTAGACTTAATGTATACTTTGTTACTTCAGTTTAAAGAACAAAACCGAGACTTTCAAACAAGATTCCCCTGAAGGACTAATATGTTTTTCTCTGTGAGGACAATGTTTAGAGATTTTGGAGGTCTTTTCCATCAGAAATGCTTGGAATTTTCTGTAAACAAGCAGGCATTGGAAATACCCTATCATCACACCCTATCATATCATGTATAAGATGATTCTTCATACCAAGTTCCATTAAATTTAAATCTTTACCTTCTTTGACTTTCATTTTGAAATCCTTTAAAGCCTGCATTTACACATCAGGTAGTTCTATCTGGACTATCTGTTGAAGAGGTATTTTATTCTCCTGTGCCTACCAGCCTTTTGCACCATCTCCTTTTTCAGTACCAAGAGTTGGTACAGGGAGAAGTAAGATGGAGGAACAGAGGTTTAACTGTATACCTCTACCTTTTTTATCAGCCCATACTTTTCATCTGTTCAAGGTGAAGTCTGCCCAGGCCTTACCCAGGCTACAGTACTACAGGTGCTGGTATTTATAGCAAGCTTTAATATCTGCCAGTGAAAAGTCATCCTTCATTAGGTATCTCAAAGATCACAAACAGATAGAACAATGTAAAATGAAGATTTATCCTATAACAACACTTTAATAATCACAATAACCTATGAAAATGCCACATACACAAACATCCCTGTTTGTCTGGATTTTGCTTCTTAACGTGATGATGAACCTCTATTAAAAGTTAGGCAAACCTCAGGCATTTGTCTGTATGCATATATATTTATAATTCACATTCAGGCATGTAAAAATAAGTCAGATATTCTCAGGTGATGAATACTACATCAGTGTGAGCTGAGGTGATTTAAGATCTTTGAAATCCAGGTCACACACTTGGTTGCCTAAGTATTGATTTAGGTGCTTCACTTCAGACACTCAAGTCTGACAACTTTGTTCTTAACTGGTACTTTTTTCTTTATATAACCAGTGTTAAAGATATAAGTAACAATAATTAATATTTTTCTCCCACTTAGATTTCTCCTCAACTAATTTCCTCTGTTTTCCTGATGTCCTATTTCCGTCCCACTCTCACTTAGCAGTTTCCACATTGAAACATATTGTTGAACATATCAGAAGAAGATTATCCCTCATTTGGAGTACTTATGGTTCCCCAAACCAAATCCATTTTCTCTATGGCTTGTACTCTTTGTCAAGCTATATAGAAAAAAATCATATTTACTGGACGTTTTCCTGTCTTCATTCCTACCTCTCCGGCTGCCTAGACTGGCTGTCAACTCTGATGGCCACATCAGGCTTTGTGCAATTATTTATCTCTAAGCAATCTGCACTGTACTGGTGTAACCAACATCAAATATCTTTAATTGTCTGTTCTTCTGACACGTAACTTCATGCATAGATTGCCTGTGCTCTTCGCTTACCTCCTTCAGAGAAATCTAACAGTAAATTGGCCACCTTGTACCTTCCCAGCTTTCAGGACTATAGATTTTTTAATTAGCACTGAGAACCAAGATGACAGAAGTAAATAGGATGAGACACTCAAACCAGTGTGTGACATTTGGTACAGAAAGAACTTCTATCCTGTCCTTCTGGTACTACCACAGCCTGTAGACCTCTACAATCCCACTGATAATTCATGAGTAAACCCACAACCAGGTGCCAACCTTCTCCTTTGTTGTCCATGCCAGACTCTATTGCACAGAGTACAGATTTAACCTACTTTGCATGCACTGCACTGTCTTTATTTCAAAAGCATTAGGGGAATAGATCTCAGCAGCAGTTAGAAGAGTGGCAGCTGAATAAAAAACAGGCTACCTTGGCACCAAAGTACCATACCACAAGGATGGACAAGGGGCAGTGAACACTGGGTGGTGAGGAAAGAAAAATGAAAAGCAGTTATTTGCTTCTGGGTTTTTTCCCTATAGACCAGTTACAGGGATACCTTGACCACCTACACTCCGACGATACTAATATGGGAAACAGAAGATAGCAAGGGGAACCTTAAATATCACATGCTGAATTGAAACAGAGTTCTGAGTTTACAACATTTAGCTTATTTTAGTACAAAAGAATGAACATTTATTAAATCAACTGAAAAAAAAAAAAAAGCTAGAAGGACGAGTACAGCTGCTGTTGTTTTCTTAGGGTATTTGGATTCACCTTCTAGTTTGGCTTTCATGATGATGAAACTATTTTGCTGAAATGTATGAGCAACTAATGTGACTCTCTTGTTTTTAGGGAATAGCTCTGTAATGCAGAAACAAATGAAAGGCTGATGTTAGAAAAAATTCTTAATAAATCTTACTTTCATAGTGTAAATATAACAGACATTTGACACCATAATAGTGAGACTGTGTTGGTCTCTCATTTTTGGGATATTATTTATATATATTCACAATATATCATTCTCTAACATGACCTAGGGCACAGTAGACAATCTTCTGAGACTGAGCTTCCTAAGTGACATTGTCTAGTCTAAAATGACTTTGCACTTTCCCTTTCTTTGCTCCTTTCTTAAACTTAGATAAGCATTATTTTTATACTATAAAATAGATAAAAATAGATAGAAATTGCATGCTTTGTTAATTTTGTTGGTATCTACTTTTTAATAATAAGAGAGAGGGAATTTTGAATAAGTAGGAAGCTGTGACATCTATGTGAATATGTGAATTAATTTTGAATTTTCAAATATTTCAAATATTTAAAGATTATATATTTCTTAGAACATTATTTTAAAACAATTACAGCATAGATTATTAATATCACAGAAACAATTTGCAAAGAAAGCAAAAGGAAAAATCTGAAGACATTTGCTGCTTTGAATAACTATGATGTAAATTAGAGGTTTTTAGTGTGAAATTTTCAAGTGAAAATATGTAAATATATCTTTTAAACAGTATACTATTTTTGAAGAATAAGAGTATGAGGTTTTTTATATTCATTTATAACCTACTTAGTGCTTTTGGCTTTACAAGTTTAAAGGACTGTGCAGACAAAGATAGTAATTAATAGTACTGTGAGATACTCTGCCTTTGTTGTACTCTTGTACTTGATGATTAAAGTACGGGTCGCCTAGTGTACAGAAAACAAAAGACATATTCTCTGTTGTGGAGCTTCATAAATACTGACTATTTTTTCAAATCTTTTTAAATTCAGAACTTGAAAAAATTCATAACATATATATGTTAGACAGTTATTGAGACTCTTTATTAAATCCCATTCTGTTTTTCAAAGAAATCGTAAACTTAGAACATGAAACTGGAGGGCAGTCTTTCATCAGCATCTTCATCAGTTTATTGTTACAGAGAGATTTTAAAAGGCATGAGGGTGAGTTACATGCACAATTCATCTTCTTAAGGGCCTAATTCTGCACCTTTGTGCATAGGCTTGATAGGCTATGCTACTTCCTAATTACACAATATGTATGGTTTGGATCACTGGGAGATGCATCTGTACATCTGAGAGATCATGAAGGTCTATTTTTATATCTGCACTATGCGTATCTGAATACTCTGCTTCACCCAGTAACACAGCTTCCAACATCATATTGACTAACATTTTAATGTAATGTAGGTTATATGAATGTGAAACGATGTGCACAAATTATTCAAGTGTTGGAGGTAAAGGCATGCCTAAAATGATGTGCTTCTAAGCATACGTCTGTATACAAAGGTGACTATTCTGTTTCAGATCACTTGAACAAACAGAGAAGGTTTGGCACATAAGTGACAAGAAACCAGTCTATAATCACTGTGCAGCCCTCTCTCACCCAGGTATTAGGGCTACATTGGCCTGGGGCAGGGAGTACATTCACACTGGAAAATATGAGAGTCCTGTACTGGAAGGTTAAATACTTTGTACAGAAACAAGTAAGAGATAAGAGAGAGGGAAACAGGTGAATTAATACCGCCAGGAGGGTAAGGTTCATAGGGCACAGATTAGCCCTGTCACACTGACAGAGGAATAAAAGTTCCAAAACCACATCTTTCAAAATCAAGCTTTCCACCATTGCCACCCAAGGTCAGAGAGGCCTCAGGCACAGCCCGAACACAGTCCAGCTCAGCACAGCCATGCGCTGTCAGTAGTAAGCAAGACCATTAATGTTGCAATCAGATTTCAGATCCAGGGGGCAAAGCAAAGGAGGCAGCTTTGACAGAAGACACCTTCTGTGACCTGCAATGCATTAGCATGTGTTGTGCTGTCCTTTGTTGGGTGAGAATCCCAGAAATCTATATCTCATACACATCTCCATGCCCACCTGTGACCTCTTGGGAATCCCATTACCCACTCAGGGAGGATGGATTGGAAATGATTTAGGAAGCTGGGCAGCTTTCAGGAACAATGCATTTTACATTTACAGGAAAGTATTGTTTTGTAGCCTTGCCATACACACATCACTACACCATGGGGAGTAGTAAGGTCTAAGGACTGAAGTAAGGGAAAAATTATCATCACCTAAATTCAAGAGTTAGAAATTAACAACCAGAAAGCTGTCAATTCATACAGTACCTATAGTTAGTCACTGTACATGATATAGGAAACAGAAATGAGTGTTTCCTCTAAAAGTCCTGGCTGTAACATCACATTTCAAGGACAGTCTCATAGATGATTCTATGTCTTTGTAGCTATATGTGTCACCCTGTGTCTGTAGCCAGCGTAGGATAACCTTAACTCGTTAAATGTTTGAGCCTCTGTAGAGAAAGGGAAGCGGTTTCAAATGCAGTCCATTATCAAATCTCCAGTTACCCTAATTTCTCCATACTTAGTGGTTTCAAGGCTTGTGAAGATCTGCTGCTTTAATTTCCTGTTCTGTGAAAGTGTGATTCACTTCCTACCTGGTGTCACTCTTCATCCTCCAGTCTCCTCTGCATACATTTAACTTTAGGACAGTTTCTTCTCTTGATCCTGCACGTTTCTGCTTCTGTTTTGCTTCTGAAGTGAACAACTCCCTCTCTTTCTTGTTGTGTATTATGGTGTTCTTTTTACAATCCTCCACATCATAACCTAGGCCCTATTGGTCATATTCCACAGCTGATGTTGATGATTTTCTACAATGGCCAAGGCTTGTCAGTCTTTATAACAAGTATGTTACCTTTCTTCTATCTATCAATACAATCAAATTTTCTCTTATCTGTGGCCTTCTTTATGCATATGGATTTCTCCTCTTAGCCACTAACATGCGATGCTCTCATGCACTCAGACAACGGTTTCTTTGAATATTACATTAATTCTCTCCAAGCTTTTCACTAGTGTTTCCTTAATTTTCATCCCATGCCATCAACCTTTGTGACCTGTGGTGGATGTCACCACTCCATCCTAGTGCTGATCCCTTACTTCAAAAACTTCACTGACCAGAGACAGATGTTTAAATGTCAATTCTCAGCTGGCATCAGGCAGCACCAGCTCCTGGAATTACACCAGCTCGAGTGAGATATGCCACTTCTGGAGCATCTGCGGTTCATAAAAGGAGTTATTGATAAAGTTTATTGATATCTAAAATCTAGCTCTTATGAGATGCACAGGTTCATTCACAAACATACTAAACCCCATATCAGGTCTTCAATCCCCACTATATGTAAAGGTGCAACATGGAAATTGAGCGTCTTCACCCTCATGAATTCAGTAGCAGTTATGTGGAAATTTGAAATGTGACTTTCATGCCTATGGGCCAGAAGTAATTGATACATAGAAATGTATGGAAGCCAAACCATTTGATGTATCCAGCACTGGTGTCTTTGTGGGTGGCCATTTACGAACGCTGCAGTGTATTTATCTACAAAAAACCCTTCCAAGTTTTATCTAAATCAGAAAAGATTGGAAAAGAGGGGGTTTTTGTTTCCACTAAACACATCTGTCTGTTCGTCTATATACACTCATGCAGAAATTTCCAGTCACTCAAGTCTCCAGGGTGTTTGAAAATGTCTGAAGTCTCTTTAAAGAGCAGATTAGCATGTATCCTAAAAGTTAGACTGTAATACTATTTAACTGCTCTATTTTTCCATTATGGGCCTGTCAGCAGGAATATGTTGCCCTATAGTACATGACAAGTGAAAACGCTAGTAACATTGTTTTTCATAGACAGAAAAAATACCAAAGAAGCAATTTCTTAGCTAAAATGTCACCTGTTAGATGTATGGGGCTCACTATATTTTGTTGCCCTGGTAACGAATGGTGTAAAATGACTCCTTTGCACAGCTCCATCAGAATGATTGCATCCTGTTTTTTCCATCAGTTTACAAGAGGCTGTTTTCATTCTCCCTTCCTGACCATATTAAGTGTAAAGAGATTGAATTACTGTGCTGTACCCTCTCCATCCGATGTGGATTTAAGAGTTGATATTGATGTACTGAGAACTGCGTTCTTCTTCAAGAAAAAAAAGCTACAAATTATAATGAATTTGACTTTTATGTATCGACCGCTGAAGTAGTGAAGTAGTGTTTCTGCACCCAGGGGATAGACATGGCATGATCAGCATTTTTCACTTGAACGAATCCAATTGATAAAGCAATATATTCAGTGTCACTTTGCTTGATCTCCAGGTTTAACAATAGTCATGCTAAAAGTAGATACATTACTCCATAAATTTTACTCATAAAAAATGTGCTAGCCATTGCTTTATACAGCTGCACTCTTTCCAACTTTTCACTGAGCAGGGCAGAAAAAGACGAACAGAAATATTGTGCCAAGAGCATGCAAGTGTGGGCAAGTGGCTGACAAGTATTGGAAATACATATTTACAGCTAGAAAACCAAATACAGTGCTGTTAGGTGGGTAGTGATTAGCTTATCTCTTAATGCATGTGCACCTTGAGACCAAATGCAACCATTTTCCCACTGATGTTGCATTTCTGGACAGCTGCAGGACTAAGCAAAGAGTCATTATGTAAGTACTAACGGTACACAGGAACATTTTGAATATTTCTGAACATTATGGTACCCTTAGACCAGTACATAATTTTCTTGGTTATATAAACAATTTTTGTATGGGTCACTAAGATACAAGTGCAATATTACCTCATGTTTATTATTTAAAGAGAATGATAAGTCATTCACCCATTTTACAAAGGATTAAAAGCACAAAGAAAATTGTTAACAATGTAACTTTTTATAATTAAGCACAGGCTATGGAATATCCTAATTAAAATCCAAATGACCAAACTTTGTGTATTGAAGATTTTTTTTTGTAAGGTAAACAATGTATTTTAAAAAACCCTGTTTAACCTATGTTTGTAATTGACTTTTTTACACAGAATATATCTTCTCTATAAGTAATATTTAATTTAAAATTACAATCCAGAAAAAGATGAAGGGGAAGAAGGTGAATGTTTAGTAAGTGTGTAAAAGTTACCTGTGACATTAAAATAGTGGGAAATTTAGAAGATCTATTTTCGGCTAGTTTATTGTATTCATCTGGAGCTCAAACCAGCAGAGAAATTGTTTGAAAGATATATTTTCAGGGCACCCATTGTTTCTTTTAGAAGTTTCAAAGTCCTAGCAAGTAAGGAAAGGAGTATAAGACTTGATAGCAATGATTTCTTAAGGTAAATACAGAAAAGTAAGCTGCAGGTCTCTGACCTTGAACTTTCCTGTCAGTCTTTTAACTCAAAACCTTGCAGTTCTGCACCTTGGATTGTGTAATTAGTGAAGTCACCTGTTCACACTTAGGTAGAACATTATTTAGGCATCAAATTTGAGAGCGGGGAAAAAAAATAAATCACTTAGTTTGAGTTGAACTGGAATTCATCAATATTCTATAAATGCTTTGGGGAGCAAGGAACTGTACCTGAATGGTTTTTCCAGCCCCTGCCTTTCTTGCTGCTGCTGCTTGTGATGGTGTTGCCTGTTCACCCAGAAGCTGCAACAGGACTGGGCTGAAATGCCCCTGTAGAAAAGTGATAGGAATGGTTGTGTTGTGTTATGACCTGTAGGAGTTCTCTAAATGGCATGAGATTTCCAACTATGTCCTTAGGGGGTTTGTAAATCTTCTTGGTACCCCTATAGTACCTGTAAAACCACAGTTGGATATCCAAACTTTTATTAACTTGCATTTTTTTTCACCTTCTGAAATGCCTGACCATCCTTGTCACATGTTCCCACCACTTTCCATACCTGTGAACTGGATTGTACACACTACATTTTGGCATACCTCAATTGTGTCTGACAAGGATAAAAATCTCTGCTCAAAGAAAGACTCATTTTGCAAAACTGATTTCTCTCCTCACAGGCAGCTCTATCTCCTTTATCTACCTCTACTGAAAAACATGCACTAGGAGCTGCAGACTCCACCTGGTGAAGTTAAATGGGTTACTGGAGTGGGGTTAGCAGTCAGGCACACATAGCCACTGTGGGTTCTGAACCTGCTGCCTGTCTATGCACTTACTTGTTATCAGATCATTCGGCACAGCCTCTGATGCCCAGAAAATCCCAGATGAAGAACAGATGAAGATTCGCATTTGCTTAGAAAAGATGGAATAATGGTAATAATAATTATAGTAACAACAGTAATTCTCCTGGGTTTGAGCGAGTGGTGGGGTTTTTGGTAGCAGGGGAGGGGGTATAGGGGTGGCCCCCTCTGAGAATCTTCTTGAAGCTCCCCCGGCTCCAAGTCAACTCCACCTCTGCACGAAAACTGAGCCAATCAGCTGCTCCTCTGTGATAACGTATTTAAGAAGGGACGTGGTGATGAGCAGTGGGACTTGTGAGGAGGAGCTGAGGAAGCTTCATGAACGCCAAGGTCAGTGGAGGAATGGAGGAAGAAAAGAGGGGGGAGGTGTGCCGGAGCAGAGACCCCCCTGTATCCTGTGGTGAGACAGCAGGGCGGCCCCCCCACCACCACCCATGAAGATCTACGGTGGAGCAGACACTGATTTATGGCCTGTGTTTGTTGCCTGACTGATGAAGGTGCTGTGCCCGAAGAAGGCCGGGGTCTTGTGGGAAAAGGTAGCCCCGCTGCTGTAATTCAGTGCTGGGAGGATTGCAGCATGGGGGGGTGTCCCAAGCTGGAGCAGCTTGGGAAGGGCTGCAGCCATGGGAGGGAATCCAGTCAGAGAAATTTGGTGTCCCACGACGAAGCAGTGTGGGGAACACTGCAGCCTGTGGGAAGGACTCACATCAAAGAAAGTTTGTGGAGGACTGTCTCCTGTGAGAGGGGGACCACGATGGAGCAGGAGGAACAATTTCCAGAAGCTCCCCCACCAGAAACGGAAGAAGCGGCATCACTGACTGCAGCCCCCCCATTCCCTGCCCCTGAGCCGCTATGGAGAGAAGGTAGAGATATCAGGAGCAGAGCTGAGCCCGGGAAGAAAGGAGGGGTGGGGGGAAGGTGTTCTCAAGATGTGGCAATGCTTCTCAGTGTCCTACTCTGTTAAATGTTGTTAGTGTCTGTAATAAATGTATGTTGCTTTTTCTTCCCCTAACAAGTCTGCCTTTTGCTTGTAACCATAATGGGTGATTTCTTCCCCAAGCCTGGCACTCTGTCCCTTCTTATTGCTGGAAGGGAACAGGGCGAGAGTGGCTGCGTGGTGTTAGGCTGCCAACCAGGCTCAAACCATGACAGTAATAACAACAACAACAATAATAGCAGTTTCCTAAGAAGTAAACCTGGAACAATGTCCTGCTTATGAACAGCTGATGAGGTGTTCTTCATGGTGCACGTTGTCCTCAGAAGCTGTATTTGGTGTAAAATACTGTCATTTATATATATATATATATATATAGATACACATATGTATATATATTTTATACTTTTTTTACTGTGCTGTAATGATGGCCTAGAGGATAATCTTCTCTCTTTGGGGGAGCTGGTAGAAGAGCTTTTTCATTTTGTGCTCAATCACTGAAACCATTCCTCATCCATATTTTAGGGAAGGTGAAGGCTGCCACGCATTACTGCCCTGTAAAAATATTTCCTTTGCAGGATTACGGCAGCAGGAGGAACTAACAAGCATGGAAAGCCCTTTCTGGAGCGCGTCACACCTAGTGGGCTCAGGCGATCAGCTGAGAAATTTCAGGGTGGCCGGGAGTTCGGGAGGTAGGGCACATATCAGGGAAAGAAATGTCATGAGTGGTTGGAGAAGCAGAAAGAGCGGAGACACGGAGACAAACAAAAACCCTGTCTAACCTCTCTCACCTTTGAGATGTTGCTGCTGTTGCTCTCCAGGCTGAAAGAAGCTTCTTCCCTGCCTTCTCGACAGTATTATGAAGGCAGTGATTTATGTTTTGGATTCATGAACACACTATACTTACACCAAATTGTACTGCTGCCGTCTTCAGAAGCAAAAAGGCTGACAACCTCCTTTATGTAGCTCTGGGTTTAATTTCTTATTATCATTTTTCCTGGACTAGATGGAGAGAATGAAGTGGGGAGAGGGGTGGAGGGAGAAAGATTCTTTTTTTCAGAGTAATTGGACCACCTGCCTACAATCATCTCTGACCTTTGGATAAATAGAGGACTCCACTTTGCTGTGCTCGCACAGTTCTTCAGTGCTCACGAGCATAAAAAAGATTAATTTTAAAAAAGGTAAATCCTTCTGTAAGGATAATTAAATGGTGACGAGGAACCCTACCATAACAAAACTCCTCAATGGAAAATGAACTTTGCCTCCTTTACGTACGTGTGTGTGTGTATGTGAGACTGTGGATAAGTATTTATCATACAAATACATTGACAAATGTAATCTTTCTTCACCTCTATTCACTGTCATCCTTCACAGTGAGGCAGTACAATTGTCTTCCTGAAACCTCAATATCCTTCTCTTCCACCCTTTCCCCCCCTGGAAGGTCATTTTAAAATCTTTTTTGACAGTCCTAACTGATCTTACCATAAATCATCCAACACACACACACACACACACAGGCACAGCACCTAATCAGGATGTTGGTGGTTAATTTAGCCCTGCTGATTTGATATAACTGGATAGAGTTTTATGATACCCTGTGATTGTAAATATGTCTGCTCTCATTCACAGCCTGGGAAGGCTGGAGAGCCATTACATCTTAATTGGGTAATTTCTTTTTAAATCTCTGCAGGCTGGGTTGCTGCTTCCGCAGCAGCCTGCCCGGGGTATTGATCTCAGTCCTTGCCTGGCTCCAGAAAATTCTGGGAATATGTATTCCACCTATTTCTGACATTTTTATTTTTAAGGGTCCTAAAGGGCCACAGCTGGCTTTTTGGTGTTGTACAGTGTGGCAGTGGGGGCAGCAGACTGGAAGTAGGTGACACATTCATGTTTAGACAGATGGAGCATGCACATGTGCACGGTGGGCCAAGGGATTGGGCTGGACCAAGCAGCTTAGGTGGAGAAATTCTTGGAGAATATATACCTGAGAGAGAAGATGATTGTAATTATCTTCATGTTTTCTCATTTCCAGACCTTAAAGGAAGACTGAATTCAGCTTTCTGTAGTGGAAGGACAATAATAATGGACTTGCATTCATCTAAAGGAGTAATAGTGCCTTTAGAGAAATACATTTTCTAAAAAAATGCAGTTTTGTTTTTATGTACATGCATACATGTGCATGTATGTATATGTTTTCATATACATGTTTTTCTTTTACTTTATTTTTTGATGTATTTAAGAAATGTTTGCCCAGAAAATAAGAGAAAACCCAAGGATTTATCACAGTTTTTATGTCTTCGGTCACTGTTACAGAAAATGTTTTGCTGACATTTCTATGCTGAACACCATCTCTGTAAAATTATTTTTGCTGGGCAATAGTAGTATTTTTTGCTGGGCAGTGGTAGTAAGGCTATTGATGAACTACATGATATGTTTCTTCTAATTAATACACTTCTATATTAAACCTATGCCAGGATAACAGCAGCCACTGTCACTTGTTCTGACAGGTTTTTTTGGTGGTCTCAGTCCAGTTTCAGTTAGCAAAGGGAATGCTTTCCTCCAAAGTGCAGCCATCACAGTTTGCACTTCAGACTAGGGGGCTAAAGAACCAGAGGCAGCAGCATCAGTCTGATGAACATTACTCTGTAGAGTGGTGCCTCAGAAGGGAGGAGGCACACCAATGGGTCAGGAGTGGGGAAATGTCATTAATTGATTTTTTGGACAACAAGAAGTCAAGCCTAACCAGTTGACACCTGTCACTACAGTTAAATTCCTTTACCATGTTTTAATGTTGATTTGAACAAAAAAAATTTCCACAAAGAAAACCAAACCCAACTGTGTGGTTATTAGCTATTTTAGATTACATGACAAAATCTAGCCATTTGAATGCTTCAGGCTGCACAGTGACAGTGCCAAAAGATGAGCAGGAGAGTGCATGCACTGTTTTTGTAAGGAGAAAAAAGACCAGGGAGTGGGAAATCATGGGGTGTGATTCCCACAACCATTGAACCTACTCAGTAAATTATTTTTCCTTAAAAAGATGAAGCAATCAGTGCTGATTGAAATACCTTTGAATGCAGTTATAATGAAATTCCATTTCTCGCCCATACCAGAGTTGCAGCCATTGTTGGTAATGGTCTCCTTCAGAGCAATACAGTCATTGCTGCCTTGTGAGGTACCATGGGAAGCAGAGGCAGGCAATCCTTGAATACAATTTAACAATAAGAGTTTGCTGTAGAGTTATGCCCATGTCTTGTCTGACTGCTTGCTGAATCTATCCTGAGAAAAGGTGAATAAGCTATGCATATTCTGTGGAAACGATGAAGAAGACCTGGTAAAGTGCATTTTTATTTCCAAAATGACAATTTGGTTAATGGTACTTTGCTGTCCAGATCCTTAGCATGGTATTGTGTACATATAATGATCCACTGTTTTAGATGTTGATTATGTTTGATTGTAACTTGCTTTGTGACGGGTCAGATCAAACCCGGTTTTGTATGACATAACAGAACCCTGTGGATGAATCAGAAAAACTGCTGCTTTAGAGGAATGCTGAGTGAGAAGCAGACATGCTACTCTCATCACTCAAAATAATTTCTTTGCATTCAGTGCTGCTATTGACATGCAGTAAGTAACAGGTGATTTTTGTTGTTATTGGATAGGATGGAAAAAATAAGGTCCTTTCCTCATTTAGCTTCAGTTTAAAGGTTATTGCCTGCCAGTAGGGCTTTTTTGTTTCCTATATGATTAGAAACACAAAAGAGCTCTGGATGACACACAGCGAAAGGGTATATCTGTCTGTCATGTTTTCAGCCCTGATAATATGAAGCGCGTCCTGCATCAGCTCCAAGGTTCATTCCTCTGTTATTTCCGTAAAGAGGTTTACGTGAACCAGTGATCTTTTGTCTCCCTCCAAGTATGGTTCCTAAAGAATGAAAATATCCTGAAAACCAGAAATCTTTTCCTAGTAGTTTTTCCCAGCCAACAGTGTGTGCATTTCAGCTTTATAAAACATTTCTCACAATCTTCCTCTCTATTTTAAAATGAGGATCCCTGATGGACTCTGATAACACTGGAGCATCCTGCTCAGCTGCAGGCCCTTGGACCCCATAGCGGGCTGTTCCCGATCCCGATGGGCTTCCCAGGAAGGGCAGCTGATCATGAATCCTGGGATATGTCATAAATCAACATCTGTGTATGAGCCATAGGACACTTCATGAAGCAAAGAGGCTTCTATCAGTCATTGATCACTGACCACTTTGCTTGCTACAGTGGCCTAAGAAGGTCAGATACTAGTAAGGCTAAGACAATTCGTAAATAATTCTAAGTGGGATGGAAGCAATGGGTTTCACGTCATCTAACCTTAAACAGCTATGGGGTGGATGTTTTCTCAACCCACAGAGTCATCCTTATGTAGTCAGTGGGAAGAAAGAGGCATTTATTTGAGACTATCTCATTTTAGTGAAGGCTAAAATAGGTTAGAAGGATTGCTCCTTATATGTGCCACCTTCTCTACAGGGATTGCAAAAGGAGTCCAGAGAATTAGGCCTGGCATACACACACACTTTGCAAACATCTAGACTTACTGAGATGAATCCACCAAGGTTTTTGCTGAGTGGTTCCAGATAAAATCAAGGGGAATGAGATGGCAGAAATTTACCTTGACAATGTGTTGTTCTAAGAGTTGTCAGAGCAGTAGACAAAAACATTTTCATAGCACTAGTGTCCTGTTTAAAATACTATATGCCTTATAGAGCCACCAGACCAAACAATAAGGGCCAAACAAACACTCCTGTACTTGCACGTGAATATTTTAAACTAGTGCTGCTAGAGGATTATTTGACTGTACAAGTTTAAGTAATTTCAACATAAAAACCAGAAAAATGAAGAGTTTCCTGACCAGTTTCAAAAATTCTCTTGGCAACACCTCTATATTGTAGTGGTATTTTGGTTTCCATTTGAGTAGATGAGATGAAATGTGTTTAAGTGATGTACATTAATGAATATGCCTGCATCCAGGAGAGTGATTTCCTCTTGTGTATTTCAGTAATCACTCTTAAAGAGAGATCCAAGGTCCTCCATATCTGTTTGTGAGACAATGCCCTGCTTGGACTTGGGGAAATGCAAGAGAAGAACTGATGGCTAGATCCTGAAGCAATTTCAAACCAGAAGGAACCACACATTTCTAAAAGTGAGGGTGATTAATGCTTTTGCCGACACACAAGTAAAGCTTCAGTTAGATGTAAATTAATGTGCTCAATAGATAGATAACTATATGACATTTTAAAGTGTGTGATACACAGGAAGTGAGGTGAGATGATCTAGTGGTCCCTTCTGGCTGTGTTCCCTTGGAGATGTAATACTAGTCATTGGGGAACGACCTCTGAGAAAATTTCGTACTTCTTTCCTTGACCTCCTTTCCTCTCTGTACACAGTGTTACACAAAACGTCTCCCACATTTTACAGTAATGGATTCATCATCTGATACTGCTTTCAAACCAGCACAGCAGTTGGAAGTGGGTGATATTTATTTACCATCTTCTTCCTTCAAGGGTCCTACCACACACCAGCCAGCCAGCCAAATTGCCTGTTACTACTTGTTAGCTTTCACAATACTGAATCAGAGCTTCTAGAAGCAGTGCATTGTCTCTCAGCACGCATCATTTCCTGAGACATTTAGCCAATAAAATTTAGGACATAAGTGGGTAGAAACCTATTGACTGTTGCCCATTACTCTGTGATGTTTCATTAATCATGCAAGGATGACTGAAATCCTTGTGCCTTGCAATGTTCAGCTCCTACATTGTTTTCAAACCTAAATGATCCAGAACTCAGGTGCCAAGGGTCAATTTCCTAAAAAAGAGGAAATAATGGAGGTGCATAACAACACACTGCATTTGTTTTCTTTGTGCTATGCAAGGAAAATAGCAGCTAGACTTTATCTCCCCCCTTAATAAAAAAGTTTCTGTAGCTCATTTATTGATAAAAAAGATCTGGAGGCATGATGTCCATCAGAATGTGGGACTGTATCTACCTCCTGCTCTCAGATTCAAACAGGGGAGATTGTAAGAACAACACTAAGAGATAAAATTGTGTAACAGCACTTGAAAATAAGAAATTCTTGAGACATCATGTTGATGAATTTTCTGGACCAGCTGTTTCAAGCCTTTGAAGAAGTCACCCTTTTTTGTTTGCAATTTTGAAAAAGATGTAAAGAGCTTTTTGATTTCTAGTTGGCCTCAGTGAAGGCCAGATCTTATTTTCCCACAACCACCAAGAAATAATAGAAAGCCTGTGAGATGTACGTTCGGGAATAAAGTCTTCCATCAAACCAGCAGGATTTATGTTTGCACTACTGGCCAGATTAATATTTAACGTATCGTCAAAAGACGAGGGCCATCTTCATGAAGAACTTTTTCTTTTGTAATGGCTTTGTGCTTTTTTTCTTTCAGTTCTTCATATGTAGGAAATAGCTTCAGTGTCTACATTTTCCAAGATACCTGACTGAAAGTGGTCAAGGCTGAAATGGGAACAACATTTTCAATTTCTCATGGAATCTGTCCTTTCCCGGCTGTTGTGGTTTGAGCCTGGTCGGCAGCCAAACACCATGCAACCACTCTCTCCCTGTTCCCTTCTGGCAATGAGAAGGGACAGATGAGACAGGCTTGGGGTTTGAGATAGGACTAGGAGTGGTAGATCACCCATTATGGTCATGAGCAAAAGGCAAACTCTTTAAGGAAGGAAAAAACAACATACATTTATTACAGACACTAACAACATTTAACAGAGTAGGACACTGAGAAACCTTGCCACATCTTGAGAACACCTTCCCCCCACCCCTCCCTTCTTCCCAGGCTCAGCTCTGCTCCTGATATCTCTACCTTCTCCTCACAGCAGCCCAGGGTGAGGGAATGGGGTCTGCAGTCAGTGCTGCCACTTCTTCTGTTTCTGGTGGGGGAGCTTCTGGAAATTGTTCCTCCTGCTCCATCATGGTTCCCCTCTCACAGGAGACAGTCCTCCACAAACTTTCTCTGACTGGATTCTCTCCCACAGGCTATAACCCTTCCCAAGCTGCTCTGGCGTGGGATACCCTCACATGCTGCAATCCTCCCAGTGCTGAACTGCAACAGTGGGGTCTACCTTTTCCCGCAAGACCCCGGCCTTCTTCGGGCACAGCACCTTAACCAACTCTATGGAACACAGGCCATAAATCAGTGTCTGCTCCACCATAGATCTTCATGGGTGGCAGGGGGGGCTGCCCTGCCATCTAACTACAGGGTACAGGTGGGTCTCTGCTCCGGCACATCTCCCCCCTCCTTTCTTCCTCCATTCCTCCACTGACCTTGGTGTTCACACAGCTGCTGCAGCTCCTCCTCACAAGTCGGACTCCTCCTCACCACGTCCCTTCTTAAATACATTATTGCAGAGGTGCAGCTGATTGGCTCAGTTTTCGTGCAGAGGTGGAGTTGGAGCTGGGGGAGCTTCGAGAAGCTTCTCAGAGGGGGCCACCCCTATAGCCCCCTCCCCTGCTACCAAAAACCCCACCACTCACTCAAACCCAGGACACCTACTCATGACTCCAGCCCAGTGAAAACACTGTAGGAAGGTGTGTGCTAGATGCCACTGAGCTGGCTATCTTGTTTGCCAGAAGCTAACTCTCTGTTCCATAGGGTCCCTCTCTGTGCAGATCTAAAGATACAGTCTGGTCCTGAATCTCTAGCTGGTCAGAATACAATTCTTCAAATTAATTGATCTAATTTCCTGCCAGGATTCTGTGCTTATTAGCCAATGTGATGCCAGCAGTAGTTCCTTAAGTACATCAGAAAAAAAGGGCTATTATTTCTGGCTAAATTCCAGTAGGCTCATTACCTTCTGCTTTTTTAAAAATTCCCTCTGCAATTATACTAGATGAGATTATTTGTCTTTTTTTTTTTTTTTTTTTTTTTTTTTTTTTTCCCCCTTGTACTAGGTTTTGTATAGCTGTGCTCTGTGTGTCATCTTCCACACCAGAGGTGGCTGCATTTCAACAACAAAGAAAGTAATCTCTCAGAATACACTAATCTATGTATTCTATGGGGGCATATAGTGTTTTTTAAATAATCATCAGTTTTGCCATTTATGTTAGCCAGGATTTTTATCATTTATGTATAATCAGTTTATAAGCTCTGCCCCACATTTTGGACTGCTTAGATGTATAAATGTCTTTAGATGTAAAAGGTGTTTCTGGAGATGGACGTGTAACACATCTAGAAGAGTGAGCCTTTTAGATGAGGGTAGCAGGCAGTTTGTTAGCTGACAAATTAGCTTCTCTGACAAGAACTGGTGGTCAGTACGGTGTGTCCCAAGAGAAGATGTGTCTCCCTTGCAACAGATGGATTTGTTTCCCCCTATTAAAAGATATTTTTAAGTAAAATATAATGCCTGAATTAGATTTTACAAGAACGAGGCACACCGTGAGTAATCACATTGCTTCAGGCATGATGGATGCCGCTTTGTGCGGCATTATTTTCTTGAGCTTCATGGACTGTGTACAGGCACACAATGTAATCTATAATTGAACCAAACTGTGTGAAAGGGTTTGTTACAAGGCTAATATGGTAATGAGTATAATCTAGGAATTTGCTGGGAAAAAAAAAAAGAACAGCATGAGAATGTATTTCTTGCATTTTTGGTGGCTGGGGCATCAAAGAGGGAGGGGAGGAATCCTCGTTAAGTGTGGCTCTAAGAGGAGAAGTGGTTCCTCGCCCAGTGGCTGCTGGCAGTGGGGCGGCAGCAGAGGGCTGCGCTGCGCTGGGTGCGTCGGGACTCCAGGGAAATTAAACAGCCAAGCACATGTACGGAAACCACCGAAAACGGGCCCAGTTGTTGCAACAACAACAACAATCTAAATCGCCCAGCTTCATTTCTCTTATTTAAAATAAGCAATTTGGGCAGTAGGCAAGACTTTGGGGAGGTTTTGAGAGGGTTTTGTGCGTATTTGTGCCTCTGTGTGTGCATGTGTGTTGTGCCTTTGTGTGTTTATAAGATTGTGCTTCTGTACGAAAGGGTAATATAACCATTTCCACAGCCCATCTCCTGCTGAGTAAACAACAGTGCTTTTTTCCTCTTTCATTTATCCAAGCCAATGTCTTTATAAATGCTGGATAATATGCCCTTGGGTAACATAAGGGTAAAGCTCTAATTGAATCAGGTCAAGACTCCACACATTATCTCTGATAGGACTTTTTAAAATGTAGCTTCCTCTGTCAGATCATCTGCCTCTGAATCACTGTACTGGAGGTAATTCTGACATTAAGAAATTAGCTTTGGGGATCTTATAAATATACAGTTGCAAGAATTACAGGTTGGTGATATCAAGCTTACACTGATCTGTTAATAATCCTGATAGTTGTTAAAAACCATCTCAGCAAGATCAATGGATGTCTTATGACTTATAAATGTGCCAAAGTCATAAAGAAGGATAAACATCTAGTGTTTTAGATCACTTGAAAGTCTTCAGTACCCTGAAATGCCTATTCCCTTTGTATGCCTGCTCCTTTAAGACAATTGGAAGCTGGAGCCCAAACCACAGTCCAAAGGACCAAAACAGATAATGTTCTTATTGCATGCCACATCAGCTTGCATAGCTAAAAGATTAAACATTAAAACGTAATTGGGCACTCACCCTTGTGTCAGCATTGTGGAGCTTTGCTGATTGGCACCTGCTTCCAAACAAAATGATTGGGGTATTCTGTTCTTACAGTGGCAGAGGGCTTCTGGCACTGAAGTTCTCATTTTCCTGTATGGCCCCATTAATGCCTCTGACAGTTTCATGCCTGGAAAGATCTGCAGTTTGTATCTGCAGGCAGAACTGAAGCGTCACACTAAAAATATTTGAAAGTGTGCAAATACACGGTGTTTTGGTAGACTAACCAAGTATTTTCTTAGACATCCCACCTTGTGCAGTGCAGTCATGCTAGAAACAAGAGATGATTCCCATCAGATTGTCAAGGTTACTTCTTAGGTTAAAAGATTAACATTTAACACTCTTTACTCACAGGATGAGAAATTTTGTCGTCCGAGAAAGCAAAAATTTGATGTATGCCCAGACTGAATGCTGGAGGTATATCTCTCACTTATATATATTTTCCAGTTTATTCTTCTAAGTCTTTTAAAGGTTTCTTGAAAAGATAATAAAGATCCATTTTACTTATCCATCAAGAGCTTTGAACTGAAGACTTTTTTCCTGAGTATATAGTTAGAGCATTAAGGGCAGTATGGGTAGAACAGCCAATCAGAGTAATGAGTCTCCACTGCTTGAGAAAGCGAGATTAATCTAAATCAAATACTTTCCACTATGGCAATTTTAACTAATTCCCTCATGAAAGTATAAGAGATATGTGAAACCCCTACAGTCAGCATAAACCTCCTGGTAGGGCTAGGCAGGTAATACCTTTTAAGCTTGTTAATGTCTTATCCTGCTGGTTTCTACAACTGACTCAAAGAATAGCTGAGCAGTTCTCAACCTGTCATTACAGAGGAAAGCAACTTTCAGCATGGAGATGGAAAGGGCTATGCTGTGTTTTATGTATCATGGCTTGATAACACTGGTATGGCTAATGCTGTCTGGACTGATGTAATTAATGCCCTTACTAGTTTTTCTAATGCATTGAAATATTCAGGGAGGGAATTATCTCAAAAGGAGAGGCTTATTTATTTTTTCATCTATCAGTCAAAGGTTTCTGTTGAAGCTGTCTATACTGTATGTGGGAAGGTGTCTTCACAAAAGGGCCCATGGGCACACCTGGCCTATGGAGTAACAGGTATTGCATGTGAAGAAGATAGAAGTGCTTCCATGCAAGATGGACTAGTTTAGCTGTAGCTCTGATTTTTGGTGGAGGGGCAATTTCTATCTTGCCATTTAAATAATTTGCAGTACCAAAATGCATGTTTTGTCATTGTTTTTAGAACCGTAATATTTTACAAGCTCTGTGCACCAGAGTCTCAGCAGTTGTGCAATAGCAACAGTAGAGCTATACTGACTTACATCATCTGAGAATCTGTCCTTTCCCCTCTAAGGGGATTAGTGTTAAATGTGCACTGTCCTGTACAGCATCCTTGCCTCTAAATTGGAGAGTCATGGATTTGATAGATGGACTGCTTGGTGGATAAGGAATTGCCTCAATGGCCACACTCAAAGAGTTGCAGTCAATGTCTCGATGTCCAGGTGAAGACCAATGACAAGTGGTGTTCTTCAGGGGTCGGTGTTGGGACCAGTGCTGTTTAACATCTTTGTCAGCAACATGGACAGTGGGATTCGGTGCACCCTCAGCAAGTTTGCCAGTGACACCAAGCTGTGTGGTGTAGTCAACACACTGGAGGGAAGGGATGCAATCCAGAGGGACCTGGACAGGCTTGAGAGGTGGGCCCATGCAAACCTCATGAAGTTCAGGAAGGCCAAGTGCAAGGTCCTGCACATGGTTCAAGGCAATCCCTAGCACAAATACAAGTTGGGAGATCAGTGGATTGAGAGCAGCCCTGTGGAGGAGGACTTGGAGGTATTAGTGGATGGAAAACTCACTGTAAGCCAACAATGTGCACTTGCAGCCCAGAAAGCCAACTGTATCCTGGGCTTCATCAAGAGAAGTGTGGCCAGCAGGTCGAGGGAGTTGACTCTCCCCCTTTACTCCACTCTCATGAGACCCTAGCTGGAGTCCTGTGTCCAGCCCTGGGGCCCCCAACATAAGAAGGACATGGAGCTGCTTGAGTGGGTCCAGATGAAGCCACAAAGATGTTCAGCAGGCTGGAGCACCTCCCCTATGAGGGCAGGCTGAGAGGGTTGGGGCTGTTCAGCATGGAGAAGAGAAGGCTCCAGTGAGACCTAATAGTGGCCTTCCAGTACTGAAAGGGGGCCTACAGAAAAGATGGGGAGTGACTCTTCATCAGGGAGTATAGAGATAGGACAAGGGGTAATAGTTTTAAGTTGAAAGAAGGTAGGTTTAGATAAGGAGGTTATTCTTTCCTGTGAGGGTGTGGTGTGACACTGGAACAGGTTACCCAGAGCAGCTGTGGCTGCCCGCCCCCCTGGAAGGGTTCAAGACCAGGTTGGACATGGCTGCGATCAACCTGGTCTAGTGGAAGGTGTCCCTGCCCATGTCAGTGGGTGTTGGAACTAGATGATCTTTAAGGTCCCTTCCAACCTAAACCATTCTATGATTTTGTGAAGATTCATATAAAAAACCAGTATTATTAACACACTGAAAAGTTTTGGAGAATCTGGACATTACAAATGAGGGAACAGTAGAGAAGAAAAGTTTAGAAATATGTTCAGAACCATGTAGCCAGAAAATTTAAGAGTGTATCTTTGATCTCATGACTTTCCTTATTTCATAAAAAATCAGCCAGGATACCTGTCCAGAAGAAAAGCAATACAAGGTATCTGACAAACACGGAAGGTGCTGCTTTCACTTAAGCAGAAATTTCACTCATTTCCCTTCTGATTTTTCATTGCTTCTTCAGTTTGTCTCCAGTCCTGGCACAACATAACAACTTCGTATTGGCCATGGTCCTTCTGATTTTGCCACTTGATCCCTCTACTAATAAAAGCTGCTGGTATAATATATAAAGCCATGAAGAAGGTGGACAAATGCTTGCTTAAATTTTATTTTTTATTGCTCCTAGTTTAATAGGTGAAAGAATGCTTACTGAGAACTGAAATATTTGCTCCTATTAGCAGTGAATGATGTTATGCCTGGGTTCTCTAGTTATGGGTTTTTTTGATGCAAAGGTAATTGGAGTAGAACATTACAAAATTGTTGTTGTTTTTCTTACTACTTTTGTTAGAGACAATGTCTCATGCTCCAAAAGTAACTCTGTTACAGACACTTTGATAATAATAATACAGAACTTCTGTGCTAAAAGAAAAGGTATTATTAAGCACCTAGCAATTTAGCACAGTAAACTCTCAACTACTGGATATTGTATCAGTGTTCATGCAGAAGACAGGATTTAGACATCAAACTGTGAGAGATTTTTTTGTCTCTATCAACCAGCCTGATTCTTGCAGAGGTGTAAAATAAATGGCTCTTTGACTCTTGGAGGCCATGACTCGACAGTATATACAGTGGGAATAATTTTAAGTCTTTAACCTATTATATATATATTCCAACTCTATTAGAATTCATACCTTGTCTCCCTCCTTACTGAGTGAAACAGTTCATAAATCCACTGTGCACATATAAGTGCTATTCAAATACAACACCAGTTTCACCATCACCAGTTTCTCCCCTTGCCTTATAATGCTTTCAGGTGTAGTCTGCTTAAAATGCAGCTATGTTGTGGTTTGGAAACAGGTTTATACCAGATGTTAAAATCTATAAACAAGCTGCTTTACTTGGAGAACAAAAAATATGAAGTTTACAGGAAAAGAAGGTATAAGTGACTGGGTACTGAAAATCTTCAGAATGGTAATTCTCTGTTGCTTCACTGGGAAACCTGTATTTTTGGATAATGAAATCCCTGGACCCGGCATATTCATTTCTGTAAGTATCTTGTGTTCTTGTCTCAGAGTTCATCCAAGAAAGACCGAATACTTCCACTTAACATTTTGGTCACAGTCTGCTATGAAATACCTTGGATAACAATTAGTAACAAATTCTCCCTCCCAGCACCCTGGTGCACTGGCAGTCCTGCTGTGGTTTTGTCTTGGGAGGGATGAGTCAGGTGGTGATGCCATCTGCACTTCCTACACTTCACCTATGTTCTGGTATCAACCTCTGTCATTGCTCTCAGGCTAACTGAAGTGAACTATTATTTAGGAGCCCATAACACCTCATAAATGGCCCATTCAGTAAAAGACTGAAATATGTTCTTCCAAACAGCTATGGGCAAATCACTACACTGGAGAGAGGGACCAGGACAAATTCATGTGTATTTCATTTCAGTAGGAAACCTAGGAAGAAAAATTAGATGAATTCAAGTGGAAAAAGATAATTTAATGTAAGAGGATATCTCCTTCTACATGTCAGACAATATTGCAGGGTAGGAGAAACAAAGACCATAAAAATATATTCAGTTATGTCTTTTTATATAGGCACTGCTTATTTATGCTGTTAGATTTCAAGTAAGTTTGCTAATGGAGAAAACTATCTGAAGGAACTGGTTCATTGCAGAAGCTACAGAAACTAATGCATGTAAGGTCTGTTACTCTGAAAATATTTTCCATTTTTAATCACAGAATTCAGGATGAGTCAGAGCAAATGTAGACAATATGAAAGGCTATTGAAAAAATCAGTTTAATAGAAATATTTCGAGATAAATGTTACGTATTTTGGGAAAAGCCTACACTTAAAGAGAATAAAGATCTCATGGTATAACTGACATATTGCAGACATCTTTTCTGCCAAAAGGAGTTTACAGGCTTACTAAAGAAAGCTGTGTTGCTCACAACAGGAGTCTTATAATCAGAATATTAAAAAAAAAAAACAAACACCACTACATCTTTCTGTGGTATCAGTAACAGTCATTAGCTGCTTTACTTATATCAGCTAGCCCTGTTTGTAACATGGCATATAAAGGGGACATGACTTTACTAGTGGGTCCTCCAGATTATTGATTCTTCAGACAGTGTAGAAAGCTTTCTCTTGGGACATGTGTCCACAGAATACCCAAACTATTAAAACTTTGGAGAGTTTACTGAAGATGTCAGAGAGACATGAGAAGCAGACTGAAAAAATCAAGTCTGTTAGAGTAAATATAGGTCTTCAACAAAATACAAATATGTTCCTTCTATTTCTTACATCTGCCTATAAGCTATTTCCTAGTCAGGATTAGTTCTTCACCAATTGGAAAACATAGGAAGAAGGATTTCTTGCATCTGTTCAAACTCCTAAACTTTATTTGTGTCTGTGTTTTTTCTGAGGTTTTATTACATCCAAGATGACAGAGTGCTGATGACCTGTAATTTTATTGCTACTACCAATGTGAAACCTACATCTTATTGTCTGTTCTTGAGCTGCCAGGTTCGATCATTCCTGGGGATTGTTCCTGGCTGGTGGACTCTGGGCACATATGCAGGTATTGGCCCTGGATTGTATATTCCCAAGCATACCTTCTCTTGAAACCTCCTGAGGTCAGGTGACTGTTGGATCCCACTTCCTCTCTTCTGGACACTTTCCTTTCTGCTAAAACAGGATAAAAGCTCATGGTTGCATGATGATTACCTTGGATCATTTCAGCTCGTAAAATTCACCCAAAGACCAAAAATGATACTTGACTATATTGTTAACTAGGGTTAGTCCATATAAGAACTGGAAAGGTCATGTTCTCTTCTGAATCCTTACCAAGTGCACACAGATACAGCCATGTGTATTCCAACAGCTATGCAGCAGCCATGGCTTTTGTCCCAAGAGACAATGAAACCAGTTGCCTTGGCCTGCACCCAGTGCAGGACAAAGAGGAACAGCTGTCTCCTGTGCCTGCCTCTGCATGAGGCTCATCTGGTGGCCTCTGCTCGCCTGCTTCCTGAACATCTGAATCCTGAACTCCAGAATCAGTTCCTGTTTTCCAACTATCCTCAGAGAACATACCTGTATTCTGTAGTGTGAAAATAAACGCTGGCAGTCAAGCGTGAAAATATTTTCCTATTATCAAGTGCAAGCAAACCATCTTGGACTCAACAAAGAATGCTTGGTGGCAACAGGTCAGCTCTGAAAGCCACCCCATGCCCCAAAGTACCAGACAAAATGTTAAAACAACAGAAGAGAGGAGGAAATATTTATATTTAGTTCAATGTTTGCTATTTGTAACCTAGTCAAGTTAGGTTCAAACTAATAAAGATGAAAGATAAGTTTCTCATGTCTTGTTTACTGACGAAAAAGGATAAAAAAGACACCCCTCCCAAATATGAAAATTACCATTCCTAACACTGACATTGCCACTGTATTTTACATCCCGTGAAGTCTCTGCCCATCTTGATCTACTTCTTGCCAAGTCAACTGTCTCGTGTTCCCCTTTACTGAAGTGGAGGGCTTTTATCATCTCTAAGTTTCCTCCAGACTTAGAAGCTATAGACTAGCTTGGTTGTGTCCATGTTGTAACTTTGAGAGCTTTAAATGCTGTTTGTTCTGAAGTTTAAAGCTCAGTGTGAGAGTGTAGGCCACGGCAAATAATTTGATAGGTAATGTAAGCTATAAAGTTTAGTGAATCCAGGCACTGTGTGTGGTGTAATTGTGGTGCTCTTAGGATGCTACAGATGGGCCTCTAAGGTTAATGAAGTCAAGACAGGTGAGGGTGGGCACTATAATTTAGAGACTGTAACACACAGGATAAGCACAGAAGCGGTAGAGATAAATGCCAGAGCAGTTCAATATGAACATAAATTCACTTTTAGTTCATTGTAAATGAAAAAATTAAGTGGAAAAAGATCCCTTTGGTAAAAGCTTACTTTCTGAAACCATGGCAGTAGAGTTGTTTTTATTTCTGTTATACACTTCAGATTAAACTCCCTGAATCACAGACTGATGAAAAATAATATGAAGAGAGATTACTGTCTGCAGTGACTGGGATACACCTGAGCAGGTGGAGTAAAAAATACATAAACTAAAAAGTAGTGCAAGATTACATTTTTCTTTTTCTTTGTCAAAAAAAAACCAAAACAAAAACCAACCCAGAATAAACATCTATTTTTCAGAAGCTTACCTAGCTGAGATGTGAAATGATTGATTTAAGAGAGGAGAAAAGAATATAAAAATGGATGTTTCTTTGTAGATTTTAGTCTGGAGGTCAGACTATTTGGAGTAATCCAGTGTTGTGGGGGACTGGGGATAGTTGGAAGAAGTCCTGCCCTTTTGTGTTCTCAGCAGAAGAGAAAAAAGACCTAGGAACTGGACAAGTGGGGTTACCCAGAGAAGGCTCAATGAATGTGAGACCAAAAAGATGAGCTTTCATTCTGTATATTAGGGAGACAAATTTCTATCATTTGTTCATAGAATATAACTTCTTTGTTATTTTCTTATTTTCATCAAAAGTGCTCTTTTTTTTTTTTTTTTTTCATAAAAAACAACGCATGTAATGATTTTCAGTGTTCACAGGAGGAAATGTGTGAGTTATAGTTTGTATCCTTTTACCATAACTTAAAATAAGTCTATTTTTTAGGCATATTTTTCTTTTTATTTTCTATGACAAAACCTCTTTAACTGTGTCTTTTCCAACTTCCTCATTTCTTATCTGTTTGCATAGCTACTTATCCAGGAAAAGTGGTGTTTTGTCTTTAGGTTTTAAATTACAATAATTTTGTAGCTAATTTTTTATTGCCAAGATTGTGGTCCAGAGAAATTAATCGCTTTTTCTAAGGTTTCACGAGAAGCCTTCACCAAAGCCAGAAATATAAATGACAGCTCTTGAGGCTCAGTTCAGCATCTCAACCACAATACAATCATTCCTGTCTCACATAGCATCTGTTAAAGAGCAGTAATTAATTGCTGCAGTAGTTCCCAGCTTACCAAAAGCAATAAATATATAAATAAAATGCATATTTCCTGAATGATTGAAATCCCACCTTTCAGTCTCAGTGGGTAAATATGATGCACATCACCTTACTGAGTAGTTTTATCAGGCATGATTGATTTGATAATAGGTGGGTTTCATTTTAATATCAGTGACAATGGAGGGAGAGGGGAATAAGAGAGTGGTACAGTATATCAGGTATTTAACAAAGACAGCCTGAAAATCAATAATAATCCTTCACCGGTGGCTGAAAATTTCAGACAACTTAAGCAGACAAATGGCCCATAATGTCACTCAGTAGTATTAGTCTATTCATAGGCTCACTCTTCCAGTAAATGAGAACTGTTGTTGATTAAAAATCCATTCTAGGGATGCCCACCAACATATTAAGTAGTTCTCGTCTTCCTAGCGGAGTGAAAGTATTCCTCTTTTTCTTTTTTTTTCAGCCTTTATTCAGCACTGCTGATCTCTCAACACACCCTGCTTTATCTTTCTAATTTCCTGGGGTTACCCAGTGTGAAATTCTGCATGCCGTGTTCCACTGGTCCCATGTGGCCATGAGTCTCCACAGGAGAACTGCCCCAGTACAAAGTCTTCTATCACAAGGAAGGCATCACTCTGAGACATCCATTTAAGGTATGCAGGTGTCTTCTGTGATAGCATCTCATCTTCTTGAATTAAATTGTTACCTCTGAGATCCAGTGAGATAAAACCCAAACATTTTCCTCGTTCTACATGTAACAAATTGAGGCACAGAGCTGCAGTGGAATTTGTTCAAACACTCCCATAAAAACAGAGATGGAGCAGGGATTGAAATCGTAATCCCCTGTTTTAAACCAATGCCATAATCATTTCATGGGCTATTACACCTAAGAATCTGCTAAACTATCATCACCAGAACTTTCCATATCCTTTATCGGAAAAGAAAGGAAGAAAAAAAAAAAAAGAAAAAAAATATAGATGTCTAAGAAGCACAAAGTACAAAACTTTCAGAGCAATTAGAACAAGATATGCTGGGATAAAAATGAGTATTGACAACAGCATATTCGAAGTGGAATGTATACTTCACTTGACTATCTCAGTACATTTTCGACTAGTAAATAAAATGACATATGGCAATGGAGAAGTTAATCAGCATACATTGTGGAAAATGTTCTTTTCTTCATGGGAAGTTTTGAAAACAAATGAATATATTTTAAAAAAAATTTGTTTTCCAAGGTGTGCTAGAGAAAAAAAGAAAACAGGTACTCAAATAATTTTCTTTCAAATTAAATGTTTACTAGGAGAAACATCCATCTAAAATTTAAATTTAAATTTAAAATATCGACCAGCTAATCTGTTTTCCTCTTCTAACAATAATTCAAGGTGATTACCTTTTTTAAGTTTCTAGTTTTTGTTGTTTCATTTTTAAATTGAAATGTGATCATAGAGATACATTTCACAGAGGAACTGCTAAATTTTGATCAGTTTTAACAATTATGAACAAGTTCCTCACCCAGGATCATGATATTCTGGAATTATGAGAGCCATGAGCATTTACAAGATGAAATCCACTCCTGAAGAGATCATTAAGTCCTTTGTCTCTCAAGGGCATATAAACCATGTGTATTTTCATTAGCTGCATATAGTCCTTTTGATTTGAGTTAGATTGCCTGCATAAATGAAGTTATACAGAGCTGTGAGTTTTTTAAGTTCAGGACCACTGGGGAAAAGACACAGCATATAGCATGCAATGGGAAACTTAAAATGAGGTGAGTGTGGGGATGGTGTGTAATGAGAGTAGATGGTTATGTGCTCCAGTTATGGACAAGTAGGTTGCAAATTTCATTTTTCTTCCAATAAATAAGTAACCATTGATGATTTTGTTCCTGGCAGACTGACTATTATCATTCAGTAACTCACTGAATAGAGCAGGTATCCTCCAGAGTAGGTTCTTGAGAGCTGCTGCACAAGTGAAGCATAGAACTCTGCAAAGATAGATAAAGAGACAGAAGAACAAAGTATTATGATGATGTCTGTAAATCAGAGTGAAAGCAGGGATTGGTTAATGTAATTTGGATTGTTTCATATTTAATTAACTAACAGTTGATTGAGAAATTCTGCCTGAGGTAAAACAGTACTGGGTATTCAACATCTCCTGTAGCCTAACTGTTTTCAGAATGTCCTTATCTGACTGAAATTAGAAAAAAAAAAAGCAATGCTTAGGTTGTTGGGGATTTTTTGTTTTTATTTCTGTGTTGTTTTTGTTTGGTTTTGTTTTGTTTTGTTTTTCCTGACAATGCTATTGATCACACTTGATTATGAATTTTTCTATTGTTCACATTTGCTTGTCCACCTCCAATGTTGATTTGCCAGTTTCTCTTGTGATTTATCAATAGCAGCTGCCAACTAGGAGCTTATTATAGTTCAAGTGGAATTAATGTGGCAAAGGAAGTCTATGGGCTCAGTGAACAGAAAGATAGGATTGACTTATTACCCAGGAGATGGTGGTCTCACCCCCATGCAGTGAATTCAGAATCAAGTTGCTCTGACAGCAAAAGGCCAGATTAGTGCCACCTCTATTTTTGCTATCAGCTCTAAACCTTTCACAAACAATACATTCAGTATTACTGACTCAGGGGGAAAACAAAAAAGAGGCTTCAGCTGTTCATTGACCTGACCTCATCGTGTATAGAACAGGGTAGGAAAAAGACACTTCTAACAGCAGTATATTAAAAATGAAGTGTGCTGAAAGAAATGTTGAAACAAGTCATGTGTTTAGTGAACCATCAGCTTATAATTTTTTAGCTATGTTGGGAGGCAGAAGCAAAATCCAGATTGGTCTTTACAAGAATATTTAAATAAACACAGCCGGTCAAGCTCTAGAAAATCATCATTCAAACTGCAAGTGGAATCATGTGTGACCTAACTCAGTTTAATGTGGTTAGTAGTGATTTCCAAATTTTAAGTGTGATAGCAGAAGTGTTTTTCTGATAAGGGTTGGAGACCATGCATGAAACAAAGACAAGAGATCACAGAACAAATGATCAGTAATTTTTTGCCTTTCCAAATGGAAGGGGGTCCACAGATCTCAGTAGATTTAAACAAGGGAGTTGCTCACATGGGGACAAGTTGTATCCTCACCTCCTTGTTAAGTGGACTCAGAGGGATACTGGTAATTTGCACACTGGAGAATCTGAGTGCCCGTGTTTTCTGATTTTCAAAGGAGAAAGTCATTTTCTCAGCTCACTGACAACATCTTGCATCTATGCTGCTGAGCAAACCAGTCCATGGTATTCAGGGAAATGGAGAGGTAGGAGGTGATTATTGATATGTTAGCTAAGGTAAGTTAGATTCCTACTAAGTTTCTTCAATGAGTCCAAAACCAGTACCAGGCAAAGGTAGCACTTACTGTGGTTGCTTAGGACATGTGTGTGCTGGCTGGCTGGCCAAATAGAAAGAAAAAAGATTTGTCTATGCTTCATCCTTTCCCTCAGGAGATGATAAGATCTTTCTCTCTGTCCAGATGACAATTTTCATGATGCCTGAAGGAACTTAAGTGCCTTGAGACTCAATCCTGTTGACCAGTTTCAATTATATTTGACAGAAGGGTATAAAAGTTATTAGGAGAGGGCAACTAGACAGCAGGACAGAGACTACAATTGAAAAATGTGGAATCCTAAAGAATGCCACAAAGTCTGCTGTAAATACAAAGTAATTTTCAGGGGAAAACAAAAATTAGAACAAAAGCATACATTGATAGATTGACAATAAATATTATGATGCGTCTTTTTCTTTGAGAAATGAGAAACTGAAGAGGCAATGTGAGAGATTCTGTATCAACCAACCCTCCTCTTGTTTTAGTCCTAAGAAACAGATCATATTTCATTATGCAATTTCCAAACCATCACAAGCACAACAAACTACTCAGTTAAAAATCTTCTATCACTGGCAGACTTGAATCTGAGGAATTAGACTGATTATCTTAATTATGATAGGTGTCCATCTATTCCTTATTTCTGCATCCTGGGTAACTGGAATAAGAAGAAATTAAAACTCCTTTCTGTTTTCTAAAAGAGACAGAGAATGGATTGTCAGCAGGAAGGGATTCTATTGGACAGATCCAGTCTTAAACATTGAATCTGAAAATTCACCCCAAATTTTCCCATAATAGTGATTAAGAAAGTTGGAGTTAATATTTGAAATATTTCTATATATCACCATATTACCAGAGTTGGAAGTGATAAAATAACAGAACAGTTCCTTTTAATTGAAAAAAAAAGACAGAATAACAACAGCCTACCCTGGACCTTGAAGTACTGAGAGTCTTGCAGAGAACGTGCTGATTAGCAGCATGTGAATCACTCAGCTCATCTAAGATATGTGGCTGTAAGAGGTTGATATGACTTCAGAGAGGTCTCAGAAAACAAATTATAGAGACATGTATTGGAAAACAAAGGAAAAAGAATGAGGATAAAAGTGGACTGACCATGATGATAGTACATGTCACAAGGCATGATGAGAAATAGAAGCGCTTAGTTGCAAAATCCTTGCAAAAAAGGTTGTGTAAGAATAAAATCGGGATTGTTGGATTAAGAATAGCAAAACTGTGGTACAACTTCAAAAAAAAAAAGTGAGGTGTACCTGCATAGAAGCTTCTCTAATGTCCTGACTTAGATAAATGGTACTTGAGACAATAAGTTAGTTGTTATAGGAAAAATCAGATAACAGACTTTTGGAATTGCACATCTCAAAAGCAGCAGGACACCATCCTTTCCCTCAACATGGACTGAAAAATTAGTCCAAGATCGTGGAGGCCTTTTATCTGACTGTTTTCACAGGGATTAATTCATCACAACTGCATTTCTCACACCATACTTTCCTCAGCTGGCATGCTGTGGTTTCTGTTTGCTAGATTCAGAAATGTCTTGTCTCATAATCCTCCAGTCCTCATGTATAATCATCTGCTAAACTCAAATGTTTCTTGATTGTATTGGATGTTATCACATCCTATTGACTGTCTGTGTATGCAGGTATCTCCAGAGGTGTTCATCCTTTTGTAATTAACAGATTATTTGATTCAATGGTTAATGGAGGTCAGGCTGTGTGGGGTTTTGTCATTTTAGTTTGGATAGGTTTTTTCTTCTTTAATATCACTCTTTTAATTACTTCCAGAATTAGTATGTATTAATAATTTTGTCATACTCATTTATTTTTCAGGGTACTTGATTGTCTTAGAGTTGTAATGGTTTGTTTGTATTTTCTTTTCATTTTGGAAGGTGCATAGTAGTTTTCACCTTTTTTGGACATTCCTGATTTGCTAAGGAATGTGTTTTCTGTGTTAGAATTTAATGGAAGATCTTAACTAAGTTTCTGAAGCTTTGAAAAACAGTTGTTTCTTGTTACTATAGTTATCTTGAAGCAATTGATTGGTTATGTCATGTTTAACTATACACCTTCTGCTATCACAGTCTTCAGCTCTTCCTTAGGCAAACTTCTGCAACCACTTTCATAATTCACTATTTGTTAGATAAATTCAGCTCAGAATAGGACAGGTCTGTTTCTGGGCAGAAATCTTAGTGCTACAAGCAATTACGCATTAATTGATGGAAAAAATAATGAGACAGATCCTGAAGCACCTTATGTTTTACATGGAAGAAAAAATAGAGATATTATTTACATTTGGGTTTTGACTTTTCAGGAAATTATATGTCATAAAGTTGAAAATAACTATGTGCTGTGAATTCTGGTACCTCCTTTTTTTTTTTTTTTTTTTTTTTTTTTTTAATAGAGGATAAAATACTATTGAAGCCTCTCATAAACTCATTATTCCAGTCCTGTAATCTTAAGAAAATTATCAAATGTTACAAGACAGACACTAAACCCACAGAAAATGGAAACATTGTGGAAACAGAATGAGTTTTCCATGCTCTATCTTAATTTCTATGTTCATTCATTTCTGCACAGCTGCCAATATCATAGGCAGACAAAGTGCTTTTCTTATTCACACAGGTCAGTTGAAACTGTCTGAAGAAATGTTGGAGTGTATACCAGCTCTATCATGTATTTGCAAATAAATAATTCTGGTCATCATTGGCATAGATTTAATTTTCTCAGTGTTTATAGTAAAACCTTTGTAAAAATGTGGTAAAGTAAAAAGTTCTACTCTTAACTCCTGAAGTATGTATTTTGAGAGTGCCACAAGAGAATAAATTGCATCAGAATAGATTGATTTTCTTCGGAAATATCCCTACAGAACATCAGGATGGGCCATAACACTGCTTGAATTCAAGTCATTGACATCAGTGTGAAAAAGATCTTGTTCAAGAGGTTTTAAATATAATGATCATATTGTCAACCTTTATAATGTAAATTTCATGACAATTTGAGCTTTGTAGCAAATGCTGTCTTGTCAAATCCATTTCTTGAAATATATATTAAAGAAATGTGGTTTTGTGTAGAAGGAACATTGAAGGAATTAATGAAACTCTTCTTTCTCTGTTGCTTTTGATTTAAGGCACTAGCCTTTGTTGCTTCTGAAATGGTAACTGAAGAGCACACTGCAGGTAATGGGCTAAACAGCATAAACTGGTATCATCCTGAAAAAGTTTGAACGGTATGACATTTAACTCAGGAAGGCAAAACACTGACCTCACGACCTCATCCAACTGCAACAGGACAGGTTCACGCATTCCTTTTGTTGAATAACAAACACCAATCTTTCTCTGGATCTGGAGCCAGCTGCCAAAAACAGAAATCTAGGACTTGTCATAAGCTTATGTGATATGTGCTCCTCATATGTTCCATTCACTCCCTGTTTTTTGTTTTGGTTTTTTTTTTTTTTTTTTTTTTTTTTTTTTCCTGAGGCTGGAGGTGAATGCTTCTTTTTCTTAGCTCACTTGTAAAACACTGTCTGATAGTCATGTTCATGAGTTGACCTTTCTACTTTGGCATGTTTCTTTTATCTTTTATTTTTTCCTGTATAACCTTTTACTGATTTTGGCCACTTGGATCCTAAACTGTGATTGGTCACATGTAGAGGTGTTTCTTTTTTATGAGTGTGAAGTGGGTTTCAGTGACTTCCTTCTTTATATATGTGTTTTTCTCAGCCCATCTCTCTGGCTCTGTGTGTGCTCAGGGGATATTGGGTAATATTACACCATTGCCTTCAGAAAGAAGATGATTTTCTTTCCCTGATACATGTGAGAGGGAAACAGTAACTTCTGCTTTGATTTTCCCATATTCTCTTTCGGTCTGCTGACCATGTTGTACACTTTCTTGCCTTTAGAGGTGGATGTTCTTAGGAATTTATCAGAGCAAGATTTAGCTCAGAATTCAGGGACCCCATGGCATTCAGTGCCTGAATAATGATAATCCTTAAAACGTTCTTGTTCTTTAAAAAAAATACCTCCACAAGGAACTGAATATTCAAATTTGCTACTGTATAGGTCTTGAACATGCAGAGATTGAAGTAATAGCAAAAATATATTGACTTCCCCTGAGCAAAATCAGGCCTTTACTAATGATTCTGTGTCTCTGCAGGTTCTGCCAAGGTGTTAAGTAATTTGGAATTAACAGGTGAGCAAAATATAAATTGGAAGAGTAGCATTCAGGTGGCCACAATCAGTAGCCTCTTACCTTTGTGGGTTGTGAAACTAACACTTATTCTACTGTTATTCACATGCTATATTCAGATGTTGATGTTTCTTTTAATTTGTGGTGCACACTTCAGATACATTCCAGCTCAATTTAATTTAATTTAATTTAATTTTATATATAATATATATATATTTATATTTTTTATTTTCTATTACTACTTCATAGTCTGTAGTTCTTTATTTTTAGTTCTTAGAATACATTTAGGAGGCTGAGATAAATTTTTATAATACAAATTTAAACATTTTATTTTTTTAATAATTCAATGTACATAAACTAATTAACAGAATTAAATCTTTAATCTTGATTGAACAAAGCACAGAAAACAGAGCTGTGAGTGGTCCTGTTTACTAAAACATAGTAATCTCTCAAGTTAAGTGTTTGCTTAAGAGTTTTACAGGACAGTGTACCTTAACAGTTACCTCTTCTTCCAGTGCCTTTTTAAATTTATTTCCTTCAAAATCCTAATAAGAAGAATAACACCTTATACACTCACTGAGGAACACAAAGTAAAGTAATAACCAAAGAAAGGACAAAGCACAGGTGAACTAGAAGCCGGTACTTGACTTCACAGGCCAGTGGCAACTTCTTTGATGCTTGACGTCCATCACCAGTATTTTGCTTATTCCAGTGAGAAGTCCATTGGAATAAACTTCTGCCTTCCAGAAGAAATGAAGTGTCTAATATATTGATATAAATTAAATAAATCATGTATGGTAATAGATGTTTAAATGAAGTACTAAACTACTGGTAAATGTCAATATGATACCTAACACATAACTTCCTATTTAGCTAATTCATTTTAGCCCCTGTGGGATTCTGTTGATTTTTAAACAAACTGCAGTATTTTAAATACTCTGAAAGAAATCCATTTTTATGAATGTTAGCTCTTGTAACCGATCTTAAAGCCAAGTTTTATTTTAATAGTAGAATGATTAAAATATGAGTCTAGATGTTCGAGACATGGAATGCATGGTATGAGTTTAGAACAAGACACAAGATGTCCTTGTCTTCTGGTGATGACAAAAAAGTAAAGTAGTGGTGAGACATCATAGGCTGGCAATTCATGCCAGCTAATACATGAGGTCATATCAAAGTATCGGCTATTCACTGTCTCATTCTCTGTTCACAAATGCGACGTCTAGTTAAATTAGAAGAAAATGAACAGAATGATAATGTGTGAAATCATACATGAACTGTGAAATTTATTTGGATCCTGTATTTCTCAGACTGGGAAACAACATATGCCACAACAAAATGAGGCATCATGGTTATGGGGGAATGGAATTTTCTAAGATATAAAAATAGTATTTTACAGTATTTAAATTAATTGTCTTTATGAAAGCTGACATAAATGTCCAAATGTTGAAAGTACTGTGTATCATTGTAAGTATTGCTGAGTATCCCAGTTTGTCCTGGCTGCTTAACTGAATTAGTTTTCTTCCAGTATTAGATCTACAGTTATCAATCTCCACCATTTTAACATGAAAATCTCATTGCCAATGGCAGCAAAATAATAGCTATGGCTTTTCAGGGTATGCATTTTATACCTTTGTTAGTAAATGTAAGAAGAGAGGAATAAAAGAGTGAACAAAGCACTCAGAAGTCACTAATGAATGGATTGGCATGCAGTATTTACTGACTTAAGTATAAGCATTGAATTTCTTGCCCATAATAGAGAAGGCAAAGCAATTAACAAGCCAAAGGTTTTTGCTATGGGTTCACCGTTTCAGCATGCACTGCCAAGATCTTAGCTGATTTAAAGTACTGTTCACAACATAGATGAATGATATTTTCATTAGCGTTAAGGAATAGGATATTAGAAAAGTTACCTCTAACACTTTTTAATGATGTTTGCCAAGTGTTATCATTTTAATTATAAAATGAGGATTAGTAAGACCAACTTCAGTGAACAAAGGAGTGAATGTGTAAGATCTTCACAAACTGCTGCAAAGAGCTACCTGTGTTAAAAGGAAGTGTTCTTTCTATGTTAATTTAATAGATTTGAAGAAATTATGCTGTATCTAGTGGTTTAATGTCTTGTCTGGAAAAAATTCACAATTAAGTCATTAAGGGTTGAGTTCACAATATGATGCATGAGTTGCAAAATATTTATGAAGACTTCTCTTTAAGAGGAAAATATAATAATTCCAAATTAGAGAGCTATGATTCCTCTCTTCTGCCTAAATGAAGAGTCTTTTTCTCTGTTTCTCCAAAATGTCATAATATCTACAGTTTTAAGTGTGTGAAGGGCATCATAATAACTGGGGCAGTTTTGTCAATAGTAGAGATATTTTAATCCCTTCAAGAAGAGGAGGTGTTTGAGAAATAAAACCATCTAACTGAACTTAATCTCATCCTAAATCTAAGTATGCTCTGTATAGATGAATGATATCACCTCTTTCACCTGTGAGTATTACTTAACAAGACAGTAGCCACAGCAGTATTTCTGGAGTCACCATTTTAGAAGCAAAAGAAGAATACTGGAAAGAAAACACCTATTGAATATGCTTTTCAGGGAACATTCATTTTGAAGAATTCCCAGTTTGAAAATCCTGAGCAACCTTTGGTATGGAGAAAGTATCCCCAAGTCCATAGCAAAAGCTGTCCCAAGCATATGAAGGACATTTGGAAATTTCTCTGCAGAAGACTTAAGCACTTGTAGACTAACATTTTAAGGTAGGAGATAAGTTTTAATGCACTGATTCTTAGCTACTTAAATATTTTCTAAATTCCATTGTACACATTATAGTCAATTTTAGATTATAGCTCTCATCTCTTTCTGCACTAAAGCCTTTTACTTCTAAAAGGGAGATAAGTGTACTTTTTTCCTCACAGGGATGTGAGCATGGCTGCATGAAATATCGTTCGTAATTACCATATCACGGGGTCATACAGCTGCCTAAGTTCACTTGCACTTTCACCTCCAATGACAATACATACAAAACTGCAAGTGTTTAAAAAGTCTCAGAACAAAGATATGGCTAAAGCTTTAATAGACAAAGACATCATTTTGTGAATTTGAATGTTTTACTTTGACAGAGAAGTAGTGAAAAGAGCTTTATTTATTATTCTTATTATCCTCTTTTTTATCTGTCAGTAGCTGGACTGCAGCTTATTTATCCCAAAAGGCAGTAATTTGAAAATATTTTCATTTTTATTCTGTATTGTGATACTAAGTGGTTGTTCCTGGCATCCCTCTGCTCTCCAGTACTATATTCTTATACACGGTGCTGTAGAAAGACACGTGCGTGGAAGGATAGAAGATGATCTCTTCTCTGACAGGAGCAGGCCGTCCTTTCCTTCTGGGCCTTTGGGTACAAGGAGGGCAGAGACCAGTTCTACTAATTCCGTGATGGTTCTCCTTACCACAACACACATGTACAGGGCAGGAGATCCCCACAGCTCAGCCTGATCAGCTTTGCACTTGACAGCAGAAAAAACTTTCCCTGGACAACAGTTTAAGGCAAAGGCTGACAGGAGGTGAGGTTGCACCTTTTTATACAGCTTACTGATGTGTTCAAAAGATGACCACAGGACAGGTGAGTAAGCAAGAGGATACGGGTGTAGGCAAAGCTTGTGTTTTAACAAATGATGGCATAGTCTGCGTCCCATAGCAGGCTCTTGCTCATATGAAGCCCAGTTGAATAGTTTTGGCTTAAGGCATTGTAATTTGAACAGTAGAGATATCACTTAGTTTATGTTCACTCCTTCCTGAGAATGAATAACCAACATTCAGTCAATATTGGTAGCTGGCGTAGGAATTTCTAAATTATAGCCACCACACCCTATTATCTGGTGATAGTTCTGCTCAGAAAATCCACAGTATTGTGTCTGAGGTGTTATTCCAGCAATTTTAGTTAATTTTAGCATCTGTAGACAGAAGCTGAAACTTCAAAGTACAAAAAGATCCTGATTATATAAATAAGCTTTATAGACACATGAACTGAAGTGAGCCTGAAATTCTAATTCTTTATATATTGCAACCAATAATTAGAGTTTTACACCATTTCTATCAAAACCAGTTTTTCTATTTTACATTTTAATTGTAAAATGTAAAATTTCATTCTCTGAGGCTTTAGATCCTTTTTTAGAAGCGTAGAAGTATACCTCATGAAATCTCCATACACATTGCATTCTATCCATAAAACCTCCATATGACAAAACCAATAAATAATGTGCACTCAGAAATAGCACTGCACCACACATTTTCCCAGTGATTTCGCCAGGAGCTGCTAATATTACTTTTGGATATCAAAACAACTACCAAGGTGCCCAAACTAAGGTTTTGAAGTCTTGCTATCTGGTATCAAGGTTTTAAAGTCTTGCTCAGAATTTTTAGACAGTTTAAACTGATATACAATTTAAGATTACTCATATTTAGCCAATTTTGAGACTTCATTGCAAAACTCAGAACCATGTTCTTACTAAATCAAGAAGCAAAATTTTTTGGTGAGAAAGAGAAGTTTAAAAGCCATTGCATGGGTGAAAGCATACAAATTAAAAGGCATCAGTCAAAGTTACAGCTGCATGCAGGATAGCCTTAGCTGAAATCAAGTTCAGACTGCTTTAAATAATTTAAAAATGTCAAACCCAGTTTCTTCAATCTGTATTTCATGGATAAGTGGTCTACTGAAATCAAGTTGTAACTTCATGAATGCATTGATCAAGCTAAGTTGATGTTGTCTCTGAAATCTCATCTTCCTCCTCACCTTGGCTACTTACTCTTGCCCTGAATGTGAGCAGAAAGCTAACCCAGTAAAAACAAATAATTATTTTTCAACCAGTGATGTGGCTCACTACGCAGCAAGACAGGGACGAGCAGCCAAGAAAAGAGAGTATTTTGGACTATTTATTTCAGCAGTAGTGATGAGTTGTGTTATTTGTCAAACTATGACCTTAGAAAATTTTGGGATAGCTGCAACTCACTCTGAAGTGATGCAGAGCTAGAGCATTTCATTAGAGATTTGGCTGCTGCTTCTTCAGTCTAGTGAAGGAACTCTGAATCCAAATACTCATCTACTTCTCTCAGTGATATCAACTAGCCTCATGTCAGATGTTTCACGATTTTTGTTTGTTATAGAAGAGAATGCACAATTTCAAAATCTAGGAAAATCTCAGGTTTCAAACTTCAAGCACCAAACCAATATATTTTTGCTCCATATTAAAGAAGAGAGCAATCATGTTTTTTAAATGAGAATGTGAATTATTATTTTCCAACCCCATTCAACTAAAAAATAGCCGTAGGGGGCTTTAAAAACTACTTACTTTCAGGCAGAGATAAAACTGTAAAAAATTACAGGCCCCAAAAATGAACATTCTGGGAAGTCATGAATATGCAAAGACAAGTAAGTATAATGCAAACTAATTTGCAATGTTAAATGTAGCAGGTGCTACTCATAAGGTTTCTATAATAATATAAAAACATTGGTACATGAAGAAGAAAAGAATATTACCAGGATTTTAAGAAAGATTAATGGCAATAATATTTCTCTTAATGTGTCTATCCCCTACTTGCAAGCTGGTCAGGAGACTTCTGTAGCAAGGCTGCTGTTCTGAAACAGTCAGCATGGTTTCAGGTTCTTTCTTAAAAAGGGATCTTTGCACTGGCATCTTTTTCATAGCAAACCAAAATTTACCACTCAGCCCCTTTTTGTGTGTTGTTCAAATTTTCCTCTGGACTAGCTGAAGCTGAACTTTTCTCTGATTTCAGGACTTTTGTCCTGTTGCAACTACTACAGCTGCAGCTACTTCCATGAGAGAACTTGTTGGAGCACACGACTTCCATAAGGCTTGAATTAGGTATTTGTACATAGTGCAAGGGAGATAGCTACTATTTTCTTCCAGTACTTTTAATCAGAGGCACTATTACTTCATGAAGTTAAATGGGAGCTATCTATATTTGACTTACCTAAAGTGCATTTGAGAATCCAAGTTTATATGTTTACTGTTGTGCCGGGTTTGAGTGAGTGATGGGGATTTTTGGTTTTTAAATAGTTACATTAAGTAAATGCATCATCAGTGCTTTGTTTAAAAAAAAAAATCTTTTAAAGAGACAGATCTAGATGGTAACAAAAATGTTTATTGTCTTTTCTTTGAGTGTGCTGTACTGCATCCTGTTCTCAGCAGTAAAAGAAAGGATGAAGCTTTGTTCTGCTTCTGACTCTGGTCCACATTCTGCACTTGAGTGTAGGTGGCTATCACTGCACTCTAGTGGGCTGCTTCATGCTGATTTAGATGACTCAAGCTGAGTTTCTGCTCCCTGAGTGTTGGTGGTGGCTCAGGCTGCACCTGGAACAGGATCTAGTGAGATACTGCAAAAGCAGCGTCATTTAGTGCCTGCTAGTGAAACAGAAGTGAATGGCCTTGTCAAAGTCTATGCATGGTCACTGCACTCTAACAGTGGATGTCATTTTGGGAGTGCTTTAACAGAAAGGCAAGGTTGTACTTTATTTCTACAGTTGTACTATATAAATTTTTTTTTAACTTGTCTGCTGGAACAAGTTTTCCAGTGCAGGTATTTCCTTATAATAAGAACCCTGAAAATATGGAACATATGGTAAATCTACAGGAAACTATTTGGGATTTTATTTCTAATTCAATTTTATCAGTGTTTGAGCTGGAATTTCATTATTAGTTAACAGGATTTAACAATTAAATTTACATACCTTGGAAATATTTTCTCCATTTTGAAGTATGGTCTTTGTGCATTGATAGTTTATCTTGATTTTTTTTAGGAGGTGGAGCTAACCAACGAAATTTTTAGAAGCATTGTAAATTCATGCATTAAATTTATTCAATTAATAATTGTTTTAATGGGTTGGACAATTCTGTCACTAACCTGAGGTTTCAGTCATTTTTGGGCTTGTTGTCTCATTAAACATTCTTTAAGAGGATTTCACTTGAGTTAGAATACTTAAATTATTATGTAATAAATCTATTCTTTTAATGAGTTTATTCCTGTTTTAAGGTATTAATTAAAGCAGGTTGTGGAACAGATAGATACAGTAAGTGGATAAAATAGTGTCCAGGCAAAAGGTTAAGGATTTGCTGTCATTATACGAAATGAAGCTCTTTCTGGAAACACCTCATTAATGGAAAAACCTTTCTCTCTTACATGCACCAACAAGAAGTTCATTACTCAGTGAACCTCTGCTTATCAGGGATTATTAGTTCTTTTTTCTTTTAAGAGAGACTTTATCCTCTAGTAACTAACACATCCATGCCTGTGGTGTGAGCTTGGCTTAGCAGTGTGAAATAGTCATGGATTCAGATTGTTTAGCCAACAGATTTCCTCACTGGACAGAGTGTGAGAGTGGAAAAGTAAAGGACAACATCAGTGGAGAGACAGATGAACTTTCAAAGTGAAAAAAAATTTTGCAAATTTAATTCGCAGACTGGGAATGGAAATGTCATTGCCTCACTCAGAGGGTTAATCACTTTCTAATTTAAACTGGCAAATTTTATAATGACACTGTGAAATTAGCAGCATTTTATTGTGTTAATTATCTGCAGGACACTACATCATTACTTCTAATAAATGTAAATGAGATTGCCTCTCCTAGGACAATATAGAGGCAAGGTGAATTTTTATTGGCTATTTACTGGATTTGAGACAAATTGTTTCTTCCCCCCCATGTAAAGCACATTCAATACGGTTTGCTGCACTGCCTTGTTTTCTGTGCATTTTAGTCAATAAAGTATACAGAGGGATTTTAAAGGTCATTACAGTGCCTTGTTCATTTGAGCTAATTTTCACTTAAAGCAAGGCTGATGGTAAAAATCACATCAACTCTATTATAAATAGGATGTAGGATTGTAGAGTCTAAGTATATCAACAATTAAATATTCAACATTTTTTGACAGACTCAAAATGCCTACTAGCATGTGCCTTTGTCAAAACAGACAAGAAAATGCTTTTCCAAGAGGCCTGTCACTCAGCATGCTTGATGCTGCAATGTTAGGCAATGCAATGAATGACATAAGAGGCATTTACAAAACTTTACTAAGAAGCGAATGAATGGAGTATTATGCTATGGCAGAAAACCATTTTCAGCCAAGGATGTATTAAACTCTCAGACTAAAAAAAAAAAAAAAATGTTTTGCACACATAATGTGTAAAATTCATAAATGTGAAACTAGAGACAGAATCCCTTTCTAGATATACACTTTTCTTTACCCAGAATATATATAGATTAATTGTGGTAATTAAGTTATATGGTATTATTTTTTTTCTCTTTTATATCTTTGCCGTTATATCAAGATCCACACTCCCAGTGTCCGTATGCAAGGATTGAGCATGTCAAAGGAAAGGCTAACATTTTCCAAGGTAGGATTTGTGAAGATGTTTCTGAACTTTTTAATGTTTATCTGATCCTTCTGGCTACTGTGTTGAGAATAGCTGGGGAAAAGAAATAAAATCAGAAACAAGAAATTTACCAATCACAGACTGAGAGACTGCATTGATAGTGCAGTCCCTAAAAGAGTTTGGTGTGCTTCTGGGCCACAATCACCTCTCTGCAAATTGCTATCTTTATGTGATGCCACTGAAACATGACTCCATAGGTTTGCCTGATTAGTTAGTAACACTGCCTTGACACTCACTGCACTGAGCAAAGACACCTCTAAACATAGATGCTAAATGGCCTAAGACTTGAATCTGCTGTCTGCTAATGATACTCATGATTGCTTTATTGATTGCCTGTGATAATAACGGCTGGTCATGAATCTTCTGTGATCTCTCCCTTTTTAGGTGTCATTACATAGGTAATCATTTCCCAGATTTCCATGCTGTTTAGGATGGCCTCCTTGCACCCATCCAGATGGGTCATAGCTCACTGTGGTTATTCCCAGATGGGGGAAAAGGGTTCCTTAAGCCTTTTCCCCTTGAAAGCATCTGTAAGCAGTTGAAGGTCATGATTGTTCAGTCGCAAGATCAATATACTATTAAATTGTGACAAAAAGCACTACCAGACTATTAAGTCTTCAGTCATACCCTCTATAATCCTGATAAAATGATGAGCTATTTTAACCACACAGTGGCTGGTAACAGTTGCTTGAAAACCCATCCCAGTAAGAGAACATTGAGACAAACTTCATGGGCATTGTGACTTTCAGATATTTTTTCCCTAAACGATCTACCTTATTTGCTTTGCACCCTTGTCTGAATTGTCTGAATGTATTGAATTAGAACCACACAACACCACTCAAAATGGAGGTTGAGTACAAAGTTCAACAGAAGCCATTCTGATAACATCTCCTAACCCTGAGCTAACTTCCTGTTAGTTTGAGGTCTCCTGTAACTAAACTAGCCTCTTCTTACTAGAGAAGTGGTAACATGTGTAGTCAACACCTGAAGATGCCTGTGAATTAAGAGGGTTTTTTGGGTGAAGAAGAGGCTGCTAAGGGGAAAAATATCATTACTTTACTCACATGAAAAATCCTATTGTGGCTGACACAAAATGAAATGCAAATAAGTTCCATTCATTATCTCTCTCCTTTACACCATACCAAAATGCAGCATATTGGACAAGATACTGGGCAGCCCATTGTCAATACAATTTTATTAAATAAGTCCCTAAAAGAGAAAACAAAAACCTGAAAACTGTCAGATGTTCTGGCAGCTGAGGAGAAGCCCATTCTCTATAAACTTTAGCCATCAGCCCTCCCTAACTAGATCTCCCTTGATATGCTAATAGCCTGAATGTAAGAAAAGATAGGAAACAAAAAAGCTTCAGGTCAATTAAGGCTTTCACTGATCCACTACTGATCATATGTAATGAAGGAGCCTAAAATCTCCCGGCTATATCCAAAATACTGTCTTAGATACCTTAATTAGGAAAAGGGACCCTGTTTTAATGGTACTAATAACCTCATCTAATTTATCTTTAGGGTTTTTTAGAGGATAGGAAGAGGCAGAACTTAATTTTATTTGTACTTCCCTGACATTTCTAGTATTTCAAGCCATCAGTCTTTTACCCCACTACAATGCTAACATTTCCTGGAGCATGCCAGTCCTCTTGTTAGGTAGGGTACAGTTCCTGAGGAAGGCGGGAGAAGAAAGTCTAAAATAGCCTTTTGCAATTCAATAATCAGCAAAACAACACTGAATTAAGAGATGGAATAAATATAATTCCCACTAACATGAAACACAGTGTCACAAGAAGCACTGGAGCTGGCCACAAGCAGAAGGTCTGCACCCTGTGCAGTCATACCTTGGGGAAAAGATTGATAGAATTTTGTAGTCTTAAATCTAACCAAATCAGCAGCTCAATTATTTTTGCTTTTTTTTTTTTTTTTTTTTTTTTTTTTTTAATACACAATGGCTTATTTAGTTTTCAACTTGACAAATGAATCCAGAATGAAGAAATATACATGCACCAAAAGTTAAAATATTTATAATTATTATGTGCCACCATAGGATTGATATGCCTAATGTAGCTGCTGGGCTCTGAATTCACAATACAAATATTGCATTTAAACTTATTCAAATCTATAAAAGAATTAATTCCAAGGATGCTTTATGTCTGCCTGTAGAGAAGACCCTCTACTAATTTCTGGTATTCTAACTTACGTTCTATTTTACAAAGTCCTCCTAAAATCTCTTACCAGGATATCAAACCAAGTATCTGGCATTGGATTGTTTCTGCAAGGAAAGCTTTGCCTATAAATATTATCAATCAAATTGCATAGCAGTTTACAGCATTATCCAATACTGCTTCGATGCATGCATGAAGCAGTTTTGAGAGACCTGTTACCTCTTTACTTGTCATTTCTTTCAATCAGCACAAGCAGCCAATTGTGAATGAGAACTTAAAAGTGTAAATGTATGCCATTCTTTACTTACATGAACAAGAGTTTATTAAATCTCTCCTAAAACGAGAAAAATGTTTATGCTTGTATTTGGAGAGCTGAGATACCTATTTAGTCAAACAATTTTTTTCATAAAGCAAATAAATAAGCCCTGAACTCTGTCCTTAGAGGATATTTCTGTAGGCCACAAGTAATGGAAAATGTAGGTTAAAAACCTCTGTGTAATCTTAATATAAGTGGTGTCATTGGCTAATATAGGAAAAAATTACTGCTTTGCATTCCTTAAAACTTAAGGTTTATTTTACAGGAAGGCTTATTGCACTAATAAGTCTTATTGCACTAATACTTAGTCAGGAAATGAAAATGTCCTGCTGTATCAGTAGTCAGTGAATACAGTGATGCTACTTTGTACCATGCAGTCAAACCATAACACAATAGAGTCAGTATACTCAAAGACATATTGTCAGTACTGATTTTTCTGCAGTCATGGGTCTTCCCTCTAGTTGTCCCATGCTTTATTGTAGATTTCTACATTTGAGTCTTAGTCTCAAAATATTAAAGTTTCCACTAGGGACTAAATTAAAAATGAAGAATTGAAACAGAAAATCGTGATGTACATTTAACTGATAAACAATCTCCTCTTTTGTTCAGAACACATTTCTTCCACTATGAGTCCAAACAATATGGTGTTATAATACAAATGTACTTTTCATACAAGGACCCCACCTGAGTACTGTATCCAGCTCTGGAGTCCTCAGCACAGGAACAACGTGGACCTGTTGTAGCTGGTCCAGAGGAGGGCCACAAAATTGATCAGAGGGATGGAACACCTCCCCTATGAAGAAGGACTGAGACAGTTGGGATTGTTCAGCCTGGAGAAGACAAGGCTCCAGGGTGACCTTATGGAGGCCTTCCAGTGCTTAAAGGGGGTTTATAAGAAATATGGGGACAGATGTTTTAGTAGGGCATGTAGCAATAGGACAAGGCATAATGGTTTTAAACTAAAAGAAAGTAGATTCAGACTAGATATAAGGAAGAAATTCTTTCCTGTGAGGGTGGTGAGACACTGGCACGGGTTGCCCAGAGAAACTGTGGCTGCTCCCTCTCTGAAAATGCTCAAGGTCAGGTTGGATGGGGCTCTGAGTAACCTGGTCCAATGAAAGGTGTCCCTGTCCATGGCAGGGGGGTTGGATTAGATGACCTTTAAAGGTCCCTTCAAACCTAAACCATTCTATGATTATATGTAGAGCCTTCTAAAGCAGAATCAAATGATGCTTTGCATACATATTTTTTTAGCTCCATTATATTAAGGAACTCTGTGTATAGCTGTGTAAACTAATCTTCATTTCCTCAAATAAGAGATTGGATATTTGCATTATTTCTGTTGGTTAGACTAAGAATGCATTCTATCTCTAGCATAACAAGGTTGTTTGAGCTGTGTTATTTGCTTATTGTCTCTGAACTGTGGTAAGGTCGGCCACTTCACAAGATGCAAAGCTCTGTCCTGTACAACTGTAATTTCTTTGCTTAAAGCACATCACCCCACATTTCTCTTTTTTTTTTTTTTTTTTTTTTTTCTGTTTTTTCTGGAGCTCAAGGTCATACATAAGGAAGAAGAATATTTGCTGCTGGTTCCCTTTTATTGGTTGAAGATCACAGGTCACCAGCTTTGTTCCTGCTGTTCTGCAATGGACAGGTAAGGGTCAGGTGAGGTTGCCTAATGCACAGTGCTTCTCCTCTGTGTCCTTTACCTCTCCTTATAATGCAGAACAGGGGGATGCATAACTGGGGCATCTTTTTCCTCCTCCAAAGAACAAGGGCACAGTGACAACTGGAAAAAGCAGAACATGATTTGAATAACAAACCTCACCTCACCTTTTTGTCAACTTCTCCCCTCGACAAACAACTAACTAGGAAGATAACATGATATCACTGATGGATAACTGAATAGAAATGGGTAGAAGGGGTTTTAGGACTTTTTCTGTTAGACACAGTTTTGTTCAATGATGCTGCTTTTTGGCTGAAAAAATTCTCATTGAACACCTTTTAAGTAGTAGGCAAACCTTAGAGTCTTTGGGATTTTCCAGTACTTCTGAAAACATTTGATGTGTGAGTGTCGTTCAAAGCAGAGTCAGAGTAAAGTCTACACTGTTTTTTTATGTTGTGTGCTTTGTTTCAAAAGTAAAAGGCAGGTTGAGTTTATGTATTAGGATAGAAGTTTCCATATGCTATCCTTCCAAAACTCAAAGCTCTATTCTAGGTAGAATGCATACATATGTCTGTGTTTGTGTGCATGGAAAAAAAATATAAAAAATGCAAGAAGAGACTGCATTTATTTTTTATCCAAACATTCCCCAGCTTAATTTCTCATTACATCAATTACCTCTTGTTTTTTGTGTCAATTTTTCGCATAAGAAATGGTGCATGGGAGAAAAAAATTCTACTGTCATCAGTTGAATGTCAAATTATGCTTGCCTTTTTTCTTGAGGATAACCTAAAAAAAATAAATCCCCTTTTCAACTTCTTTTTTTAAGGTGAAAGGAATCAACATTTTATCTGGACTTGTCCTGTATCCATAACCACAGACTGCTAAAGATGTAGCATTTCATAATCTCATCTGCATTGCTAAACAATATTTGAAATAAACCATAGTTCCTGTGTTACAAAATAACACTATCAACCCCCCCCCACCCCCTCCAAACTGTGAGCAGCTTCTTGTTTCTGAAAGATTAAAATAAATACTACAGTAACCTGAAAATCTGCTGATTCGGTACTTGATTTGAAGGCTGACTGGATCTCTAATGAGTTAAAAGTGCATCTTGGAAAACTGGCTATCTCTGAGGAAAGTAATTAACAAAAAAGACGTAGCTGCACATACATTAGCTAAGTTCAGAACCCTGACTAGATCGATGCTGCAACTGGGGAAATCTGTTGTGTGATAATATCACCGTGCAGCGCTCTGTTTAGAAGTGCAAGACCTGAGTAGTAAAGCAGGCGGATATCATTGACAGGTAGCTGTGATCTAGCTCCTAGTGGGCTTGTTCCTAGCCCATTGAAAAACTACAGTGCCACATGGCAAAAACTGGCATGATTAGAGCTCTCAACTCAGCAGAGTGCCAGATTGGAATAATAGTGTTACATTAGAGGTCAGGTCCAGGATTCATTTACCAAACTGTGAAGGAGGGTTAGCCTGAAGTCTGCTCTAACCTGCTTTATATACAGGCGAGTTCACTTTGGTTAAAATAAGAAATGGCTCAAAGAATCACCCCTTCCTTCAAATAAATAGCACCTGAAATAGTTTCTTCAAAGAAATAACATCCCTGGCACAGAAGAGCAATCAGTTCCTAGCTTGCTCAGTTCTGGAAAACAGCAGAGCTGCCGAATATGGGAATCAAGTAATTTTTTTTTAATAAGGTACGTAGTAGCCTATGTCTGCCTTATAATCTTCCAGGTTAAGAACTTTACATAGGAATCATGCCACTTGTCTAAAAAGCAGCCATTTTGGTGCTTGTAGTTCCAGTGCTTCAGTCCATTAGTTTATCTATTAAATCTCTCATTTTTGCTCTAGTCATTTTTGTTGCACTTCTCTGCATCGTTCCTCTTTCTGCTATTTCGTATCAGAGGTCAGGTGACAGACAGAACATAGTTGTAAAAACAAGGCCATATTGTCAGTTAGTATAATAACATTTAATTTGTTCTTTATCCATTTCTCAGTGCAGCCTAAAAGTTTGTTGGCCTTTTGAAAACCTTTTTAGGATCAGCTACATTCAGTTTAGAACTGCCTGATATTTAGTGGCTAAGGATTCTTTTTCCTTTCAGTATGTGTTTCCTTGTGAATTTCTGTATCTACTATTGTATTGACTAAACACGTATGTCCAATATAAAAAAAAATCAGAAAAATTAAAGTATCTCCTTCAAGTTAGGCAGATGCCTTAAGCAAATGTTTTGGGAATGACTGTTAATCATCTGAATGAGAAAATATGTGTGTATAAATGAAAATACTCATTATTTGTTGTTCACTGTTTTACTGTTTACTCCATTGAAGGAATATAAAAAAAATATTATAAGCTTCAGACAACCAGTAAAATATCACAAATAACAATTAATCATATTAGAGTGTTCTCTTGAATCACTTAATAAATTGAAAGTTACTCATCCAAGCTATATAAAAATATATATTTATTACATCAGGCAAAACAAACGTCTGATTGCAAGTTATTAATTGGGGCTTTTCTAAAATCACAACAATGCTTCTCAAACAGATTGTCAGGTTCTACTTTTACTTTTTTTATTATTTGTTTCTTTTTTGTCCCATTTGAAGTTTTAGTCTCAGATTTAAACATTAGAAGGATAACAGATGCAAATCTACAGCTAGGTGTTCCAAAAATATGTGCTAATTCCCTAAACCTCTGTTTCTTAACTCAGTATAATCATCAGTACTCATAACTTCTAGAAATTGGGTCTTACATGAATCACATGAGCACTACAGAAAACTTGAGTCTTTTCAACTTCATACCCTCTTTACTGGAAGAAGTCTGGCAGAATCTAGTGAGAAAAGGGTTAGTGTAAAACACGCGCACTAAAGAAAAGAGTTGTTCAATATATTTTATTAATGAAATTATTCCAACATATTTCTCTGAAATGGTTGAGGAAGATGGATATTCAGACCACATCACACAGAGGAGGCCATGTGAACATCAAATTGTGCGAACCCTTTTTCTTTTTCTATTTCAATCATAGGAAAGTGCAACCTCAGACGTGAAATGAGAATTCAAACTAACATAGTGAAGCACAGCTAAAGTGTGGCAAATCCAAAACCTGAATGTAAAACCGCAAAAAATCAGCATAAATAGGAAGGCTCTTAGCATAGTCAAATATGCTAGATGTCTCCTTGAAATGCATGAGAGTGTGTTAAGTTCTTCCCAGATAGAAATGGTTTATATAAAGGGGTTAATAAGGAGAAAGCAATCAACACTGAAACCCATAGATGGTGGCACATTCAGAATAAGTCACTCTAAAGAAATAGTGTAAATTTCCATAGAAGTAGTAAAAGACATACAGAGAGATATGTGATGGATGATGTCAGTATAGAGGATCTTCAAGAAGCACAACATGAGAAGGGAACTTAACAGAAAAAAACAAAACAAAACAAAACCAAAAACAAACAAAAAACCCCCCACTGTCAAGCAGTGAAATCAAAGTCTACCTTACAGAGGCAAAAATATATCATATGAAATGAAAAAAAGTAGAGGTAAAAAACTGTGTAAGAAATAAGGATGTCAGGTAAGGAAAAAGACTAAGTGTCAATATTTGGATTTGAGAAGCATGACAAAGAAATAACTATTGTTAGAAGAGTATATACAAAGAATGCTGATGAATATTTGAAGTATATGAGGGAAAGTTTCACAAGGACAGAAACAGGAAAATGTCAAGTAACTACAATCTTCTATTTACACAGCAATGTGCATTTCAATTGCAGCTAAAGCATTCTCGACTTTCTTTACCAAATCAGTGTGCCTGTGTACGTGCATACGAGCGTGTGACTCCACAAATTGCTTAAATGCAGAAAGCAGTGGAGCAGAACAGAGCAGCTGTTTAGAACTGCACAGCGATGAGACATGGCACTTTAGGACAGGAAGTAAAAGAGAATACGGTATCCAACTGGAGCTGCAGAAGGGATTTTATGTCAACAGAATGCAATTACCAAAACTGGAGTATTTCCAGGACAATAGAACTAGCATAAGGGGATAATCATTATTGCCTGAAATTGAATATAATAAAAAAATTAGTTAGACAGAGATAACTTATTCAGAAAAGGGAACAAGATGAGATGGCAAAAGAAATTGGAAAAGGTTGTAAAAGGCATGATCTCCTAACAATGAGAGATTGCAGGTAAAAGCTAGGTCATACAGAGTAAAGGGTATAAATCAAGCAGTTTTACAGATGTTAATGATTTGATCTTTTATACTTTAAAGAAAGGTAAGTATTAGGGCCAAATCTTTCTCTCCTCAGTCATTCCATGAACTGTGGATGCATGAGTGAGAAAAACAGCATCTGGCTAATAAAAAAAGATCTGCTTCTTCCCATAGCTAGGAGTAATGCATGGGTATGTGATAGTAGTCTCAGAAACAGGATCTCTGCAAAACAAGCTGTTAAAGTTTGTCATTAGGTCTGGAGACAAACCCTGCTCATATCCTGAGTTTCCATTTCAAAGAATATGCAGAGAGAAAAAAAAAGTTTGAGATTTTAAAGTTTAAAAGATTAAATGATGCCCTATTGCTTTTCTTTGCAATGAAGGAGGTAGGGTTGACAATGATGAAAGCCAGAGCCAAACCTGAAATAAATGTACAGCTCCTGCATGTATCTCATAATTTCATTTCAATAGTTTTATCAATGGGTAAAGCAGAGGTCCAATTTCTCAGCTGCTGTGATGCTCTGTAGCATCTCCAGTGTTAATTTAATACATTTGAAGGCTCAGGCAGGACATTTAGCTACGTGCTTCATTCCACCTTTGCAGGCAGCATTGTAACTGCGCCTTTCAATGGAGTGTGTGATTAGAAAGGATTGATAATACATGCACAGTGTTACCCTACAATACCAGAGAATAAATGTGATAACATTTGCTAAAGTTGATGAGCTGTGATTTTTCTGAGTCATAATAGAAATCACCCTTTTCTAAGACATTTTGTGTTATTTTATGATTTAATTATTTGAAATCTTAAGTAACTTTTATGTAAGTCACCAGGAAGAAAAGAAGAAGAAAAAAAATGAGAAAGACAACACAAAGGGCTATCCATGGCACGTTTGGCTTAAACATAATTCAGCTCGAGCTCACACAGTGTGGTCATGCTTAACATATCTGAAAGAACTGTTTGTGTAAGTATCTGAAAGGCTTGATGGAGGAAAAGCTATGGACATATTTTACTTGGATTTTAGTAAAAGCTTTTGATGCAATGTCATATAGGAATCTAATCCACCAGCTAATGATTAAATTTATTATGAGGTGAGCTACTTGACTGGATTAAGCCCCAGTATGTGAGTTGATTTGTTTTAGGGTAGAAAGACTAGTAGAATTTAGCAAAGAAACAAGTCCACTTGGCGATGACAGTCCCTCTTTGTTCCTGTCCCTTGTATGGAGATTTAGGAGATGGAAGAAGGTCAGTTTAGGGTTAAATTTCACCTTTCTGCTGGCATCAGTCTTCTTTCATGGAGGCATTAGAACAGTTTCCTGTGAGTGAAATTAATAAGTCTTTTTTCAGAAGCTATATTTTTTGTTGTTTCAGTGACAAAATATACTTGTGTTGAAACATCTGGTACCTCCTTACAGAGTAATGCTTTTCAAGGAGGAAAAAGACGACAAAAAAAAAGAATAGGAAGACTTTTAAATAGATTTTTAATATTATGATTGCTCTAATTTATTTTTCTGTTACAGTTTTTCACTTTTCTCTGTGAATCTCTCCTATAGCACATTCAGTGGGCATAGCTACTGTAGGTGTCATAGCTGAGTTTTACCCATCTGCAGAAAAACATACATGAAACTAAATATACTTCCAAACCTACAGGTTTCCACTCTTGGAGTATTTATGGCTTCATTAAGCCAGTGGATATTCAAGGTATGTCTTTGCAGTTTTGCAAGTGTATACAGTCCTTCTAGCTTAGAGATGTGAAAGTGTTTACAGAGATTCCTATTCCTATTCCTGCTCTTCACCCATATTTACAATACCTCCAAGTATCATCACATTTCCATAGCTTCTTCATCCATTTTATGTCAATAGATCATCCCTCTCTTGATGATATTTGGAGATACATATGGCAAAGCCTGTGTACAATCAACATGAATTTACACAAATTTTCCCATGATTCAGTGAACTATTTCCATTCCTGCTTCTGCTAGATTTCCTCACTTTCTGGCTAGCCAGATAATGCTCTCATACAGTGCGCCTCCTGTGCAGGCTGAACTGCTCCTTAGTCTCTTCTTTCTGACCAGACATGGGATGATTTTTACTATCTGTATAATTCATGAGTCATCGGTGAAAATCATAGTCATGTGAATACAGTTAAAGTCTTTTGCTTATGTGTTAATGATATATTCCATGTTCTTTTGGGTTTAGATTCTACTCAGTTTGCCTAGCCAAAGTAGATCGCATCCAAAAATCTGTGCTTGTTACCCATTTCCAGCAATCTATAGTAATTAATTATGTTATGTTATGTCAGCTCCTGGGGTAATCATAAAAAGAGGTTTCAAAAGTGGTCTTTAATTAGTGCAGTGTTCATTTTTGTATGAAGCGGTGGCATATGGAAATGAAACAGAATGAAGTATGTTATGTGTTCACTGTGTGTTTACACATTAGGTGCTTATGGAGATAAGACAAAGAGAAAAATTAAAATCAAAATTTTGAAACTTGTACAGTATATTTGAAGATAAGAATCCAATTGGATTAAAAATAAAAATGAAACTGGGATCCATTCCTGACAAACAACTCTTCCCCCAATTAATTTGTCTTTAATAATATGATAGGGATTCTTCGCATGCTGCAGGATATGTGATTAGCACTGAAAATTTTGTTTCTTCCAAAATATAGGCGTGCTTGAATCCTGCCGACATCAAAGCACTTGTTTTCTACTGTTCAGTTGCCTTCATGTTGTTAAGTCAGGAAAAAAGCAAAACGTGCAAAATCTGAACAAACAAGTATGGCTTATATCATGCTCTACAACCTGCTGAAGGTGGCCACCAACATCAACACTGAAGGGATCAGGTGATACATCTGGGGACACTGTCCTGCACAAGCTCGGGCATGGATCCTCTAATGGTCCTTCTTATGTAGTGGGATTTACTATTTATTCTGTGCTTATGTGTTGTGAGCATAACTCCTCTAGGAGAAACACTTTCTGATAGCAGGACTTGTCAGAAAAATCACCTCTCACTCACTTGTGGAATTATTAAACAAGTCCTCAGTCTTACTTATTTATTGCTGACACCCACAGTTCTTCTTCCTGTTTCTTGACTGGCAAATAGACCTTCCTACAGAACATGAGCCTTGCAATTCTTTTTAGTGTGGAAGCACATATGTTTTATTCAGTTCTTATATCTTTGCCCAGAGCACAAAGCAAGTCCTTAATAATTTAGTCTTACAGATGACTCAGAATCATCATATCCCAGGCTTACCCTTAAACCAAAGCTATTCATGGTCTGAACTTCGCATTATAGCTTTTAAATTCATGATTTTGGGAGCAGACAGTACTTATAAAAGCACATCGTATATATTTTTTGTGCTAAATGTCAAACTATTAAGGTTTATATTTCCAAACTTTTCCAAAGATTAGGGGAAATACAACTTAGTTGCTGTACTTCACAGAGCTGAGAAAGCTTGAGAATAGTTTTTGTGATTTCAGCCTCTTTGCTTCAGTCTTCCTAATGCTGCAAGAAAATGACTTCAAAGTACTCTTCTGACAGTCATTCTCAGATACACAGCAATTACTGTCATGCATTTTATTCAGTCACCCTATAGTGTTTGGCTGTATATCCCTACTATGGGGCTCTAGGAGTCAGTTTCACAGTTGCGTCAGAAAGGATCACTCCTTAAGAGCTGTTTTGCCAGAAAGATCTTTGAATAGATAATTCTTTCTCTTATAGTGTAAATCTTTAACAGTAATAATTTCTGGAGTCATTAGTGCTCAACATAGTGCTCAAAGTTTGAAGCTTTTTCAATTGAGTGACATATCTCTCAGTTGAGTGACATATCTTTTTCACCTGATCACAGGTAGTGATCTGTCTATGCCATTAAGCCTGCAGAATATTATTTTTTTCCTACCACCTATACATGCAGACGTTACTCTCCTGATGTGACCTTCTAAACATATTTAGAAATACTGTGGACTGTTCACTCAGTCTCCTCAGATTAATAATAATTAATAATTATAATTATTAACAATTAAACACTTTGCATATATTAACAAATGAATGAGTTCTACAGGTCAATAAAGTGTCTGATTTAAAAGTGGGAAAAATCCTATTAGAGAATAAGTAGTCAGTTTGACGGCAAATTCCTGGAGGATTATGGGTATTGTTTCTGATTTGCTCTTTATCTTGACATGCCTTGTGGATCAACTTTAGCAAGATTACAATCATGATCGTTCACCAGAGCCTGAATCTTTGGTGAACAGCTAACTTTAGATTTATATATTCATGTCCTGGAGAAATCAATCCTGTTTAATCCTTCCATTGCATACTAACAAGTCTTCTCAAGATACCTTATGTGTTTTTATATCAGTGTAAGTTCACAGGATCAAAACTAAGTGAATTAAGAAAAATTATTTCAAAATTAAACTCCTGTTTAGCTTGTCACTGTGTGAACTAAGGTGGATGTTTACTTTGCATAACAGTGGGACATCCTATGTCAATGTAACTGACGTATAGGAGAAATACAAAGAGGTTACTTTTTTCAAGCCATATTCCTTCATTAGTATAGCTGTGAAACAACCATATTTGAATAGAAGCAACTAATGTAAGGCTCTGAGGAGGTAGGATAGCATTCATAAAATGTCTGATGGAAACATGAGACAATATAGCTGGCACTAGAGTACTTGATTTTGTCTGTGCATATGACTTATATGGCTCATACATCTGGGGCTAGAGCAAGCCTGGATTTTATTGCCTGATTGATAATGACTGAACCTTGTTTTGTCAGTACACTTCTGCCTACAGTCTGGCAAAAGAGTCTTCAGAACATGATGATATCTTGTTTGACCACCAGAATTTCATTTTTTCTCTTGTTGTATAAGATTTTGTGTCACAAAGTGATAAAACTGATGATTTTGTTTTGGAATCAAGGAACCATTTATTAGCTAAATCTTGCAAGGGATTTTAGTCCATAGCAGGAGGATTTTATTGTGCTTCAATAGACACCATGACTAATTAGAGGTTTTATTCACACAAAAGAAAATTAACAAACCACAATAAGGCTACCTTCTCAATCAGGTCAGGCAGAGTAACTGAATGAACAGAACTAGAATCATCCAGTTCCTTGCTCTTCTTCAGTGGGGAAACAGTCACGGAAACGTCACAGGATGTGGCCTGCATTCAACAAGTGATCTAAAGAATAAAACTGGTAAATATCCCCTACTTAAATTAGCCAGTCTCTGCAGGACTAAGCTGTGATGGCTGTGGTTCAGGAGGCATAATTCAAGCTGATCAATGGGTTACTTAATACAAATATATTAAGGTGATGTTATACATAAACCCCTAATCTGAACATACTGCTTTGCTAAGAGCATGCTTTGGCCACTAGCTAAAATCGCTTGTAAGTTGTCCTTAGGTGGTGTGTCCCAGGGTTAATTTTATCTGACATCAGGCAAATTCCCTGGTAGGATCCTTGCAGAGTTGTCAGCACCTCAGTATGATAATCAGGGATGTGAAGTGCTGCCTGTGCTGTTCATGTTCATCCAAGCATGGAGGTGTGCAGTATGATAACCAAACATTACTCACACAAATATGTCATGCCACTCAAAGCCATTTTTTTTGTTAAAGGCCTTTCTGATGAGTAAATGGTAACTCAATACCATGCAATGATTATCCTTATTTATAGTTTGCATGGAAATAACAAGAAGAAATTACCTAGGTCTTTTATTAAATTTTTGCTTATTGATCTCAAAGTAGCTTATAAATTTAGATCCATTTTATCATCTCAGTTTCACAGTAATGAAACACAGTTTCATGCAACCCTGCTTCTATTTCTAATTCCTTTTGTAGTACTAAGTGTGTCACTGTGTTTACTTCTTTAAGAAAGGCAAACCCAAACTAGTACCATATGGTCTGAGGGTCTAATACATTTATCTTAGCATTGCTGTTGTATCCTTATACTGTGTTCACAAAGGCCTGTCCATTTTACAGTGTGCCATACAAACATGAAGTAACAGAGGTCTGGTCTCCTAAAGATCTGAGGTTTAAAGAGATGTTTATAAAACAAAACCAAAAATTTTTTGGCAGGTATACTGTGTCTTCCTCAAGCCAAGAAGCTAGACCAAACATCTCCTTTCCTATGTACAGAAACATAAATATCTTTTGAGAGAACATGATTTTCAATGGGAATAAAACGTACGTCTGTCTCTTAAAATGCAGTCAATCAAAATATATCTTGAGATGATGCCAGCAGAAGGCTAAGTGACAAGAAGTCTGATTTTCTTCTTGTGGCCCTTCCAGGAGAAAGAGCCAAACTAAGAGCTTAAATGAATGTCTTTAAATTAGAATGTTTTTCTTAGCATTCATTTTCTTTACAGTTTCTTATAGTAATCTTTTGGAAGACAGTTTATATTTTGAAAGAAAAGTGAAATATGCTTACTATGTACCAGATTAGAACTGGAATTAGCATATTTGTTGATTATTCCTGGAAAGTTGAGATCAAACATTGATTTAGATCAAAAATAAAAGTGGGCTTGGTGGTAAAGTTTAGACCATGATTTAATAATGAGGTCATTTCAGATTAAGGCCACAAAATTCCTCATTGTGTAAAATTGCCCCTGTAAATCCTGATTATTCAGGAGACTGATTACTTTCAGTGACTTTTGGATCTCCTTCAGATGTTGGAAGTGCAATTTAGTTGCCTAATCAAAGGTGTAGATATAGTAGGGTTTCATCTAGGATTCAATCCTTGTTCATCATAACCAATGACTACATGATGTGTGCCTGTGAAAAGAAGAGGTTGGACCTGGAATACCTTATTTTTTTTTGCTGGTAAGTCTTAATTTCTGCAGATGAAACAGCAAAGGGAATGATATAAAGCAGCCAGTTGCTTCTGCTACATCTAGTTCAGGTTGGAGCTGCAATCAGAGTTGTTCTCTTCTGTGAATACTAAACTCATCTTTGGAAGATGTAAAATCTGACTGAAACTCCCAAAGAGACATTTTTTTCTGCTAGCTCTCACCATTGTGCTTGCCAAGTGGACTTAGTTTTTTGAATTTATCTGGAGTGAAGGGCTGCTGCCATTCATCATTATTTCTTTTGTATTCTTTTTCTTTTCTCTTCCTTTTTTGGAAGCTAAATAAATAACCTAGCACTTAAATAGGAAACAAATAAAATAAAATAAGAAGGACATTGCAATTTGCTATTATCTCCCTTGCTCCCCACTTTCTAACAATGTAATGTGTTGATTTATTTGTATGTTTTCCAGAATATACAGTATAATCACAGTCTGATATTCCTTCATACATCGAAGGATACAGCTACACATGCGTCAGGGAAAAATCTCACTGCCAAATTTGATGTGAGTGTGCATGCTTGTGCATATGTATAAATATGTGCAGGTGAGATTTTTTGGAATTGTTTAGAAGTTACAGCCAAATGGATACATGGCTAGTTGTATATGCACCTGCATACAATCACATAGTGAAACCTGAATGAGATGGAGGGTCAAGGAGCATGTAAATGTAGAAATAAAGTTAGTGTTTAAAATATGTACCTGAAAAAAAATAATCAGTGATCTCACACAACCAATTTTTCAGTCCATTTTACTTCAAGCCAAAAAAATTTCAAAGTACTCAAACATTAAGTACCTGAAGACTTAGATTTAAGGTATGAATTCCTCCCTCCCTCCCTCCCTCCCTCCCTCCCTCCCTCCCTCCCTCCCTCCCTCCCTCCCTCCCTTCTTTCTTTCTTTCTTTCTTTCTTTCTTTCTTTCTTTCTTTCTTTCTTTCTTTCTTTCTTTCTTTCTTTCTTTCTTTCTTTCTTTCTTTCTTTCTTTCTTTCTTTCTTTCTTTCTTTCTTTCTTTCTTTCTTTCTTTCTTTCTTTCTTTCTTTCTTTCTTTCTTTCTTTCTTTCTTTCTTTCTTTCTTTCTTTCTTTCTTTCTTTCTTTCTTTCTTTCTTTCTTTCTTTCTTTCTTTCTTTCTTTCTTTCTTTCTTTCTTTCTTTCTTTCTTTCTTTCTTTCTTTCTTTCTTTCTTTCTTTCTTTCTTTCTTTCTTTCTTTCTTTCTTTCTTTCTTTCTTTCTTTCT